>NC_060188.1:61923294-62150794 GCF_021184085.1 Oncorhynchus gorbuscha
TTTTTCTACTGTATTATTGACTGTTTGTTTATTCCATGTGTAACTCTGTTGCTGTATGTGTCGAAATGCTTTGCTTTATCTTGGCCAGGTTGCAGTTGCAAATGAGAACTTGTTCTCAACTAGCCTACCTGGTTAAAAAAAGGTGAAATAAAAAATTGTCCTGTTGTAAGGTGAACCTTCGCCCCAGTTTGAGGTCCTGAGGGCTCTGGAGTAGGTTATCAAGGATCTCTCTGTACTTTGCTCCGTTCATCTTTCCCTCAATCCTGACTAGTCTCCCAGTCCCTGCTGCTGAAAAACATCCCCACAGCATGATGCTGCCACCATGCAGGAAGAGTCTTGATGGTTCCATACTTCTTCCATTTAAGAATGATGGAGGCCACTGTGCTTTTGGGGACCTTCAATGCTGCAGAAATGTTTTGGTACCCTTTCCAAGATCTGTGCCTTGATACAGTCCTCTCTCGGAGCTCTACGGACAATTCTCTCAACCTCATGGCTTATGGCTTGGTTTTTAGACAGGTGCGTGTCTTTCCAAATCATGTCCAATCAATTGAATTTACCACAGGTGGACTCTTAAGTTGTAGAAACAACTTGAGGATGATCAATGGAAACAGGATGCACCTGAGCTCAGTTTTGAGTATCTTAGCAAAGGGTCTGAATACTTATGTAAACAAGGTATTTCTGTTTTTTTATATATACATTTTCAAAAATATCTAAACCTGTTTTCGCTTTGTCATTATTGGGTATTTATTGTGTGTAGATTGATATACATTTAATCAGTTTTAGAGTAAGGTTGGAACGTAACAATGTGGACTAAGTCAAGGGGTCTGAATACTTTCCGAATGCACTGTAGTTCCAGGAGCCAATGCTAACTAGCGTTAACGTAACTACCTCTAACTTCCCTCATTGCTAAAATCCTGAAGTATCCTTTTTAATTTCCTGTAATTCTACACATTTTGCCATGGTATATTGAGAAAATAATGCTCTTAAAGCAAGTTTCTACACATATTAATGATATTTGTGTGATGAGTGACTAACAAAATCAATGGTGGCCCCCTGGAAGTTTGTGGCCCCCTCGAAGTCAGTGCCCCTGGGCTCGTGCCCTGCATGCCCGTTCGGTATTCGCCATGATTACTTTAAGTTTAGATAGCTGGCTAGACTAATTTACCAATCAGTTGTTGTTTATTTTAGCTGACATGGCTAATTCTTGTATGGCTACAGTTTCTCTTATGTCAGTCACTGACCGAGTCACAACCACATGTCGAAATTGCTAATTGTATATTTGAATATTCTAACTCTCGGGATCTCAATTTACCTACCCAATGATGTGACCCACCATTAACATGTCCCGTCGCGACCCATACTATAAGAAAGGTTGGGGTAGGTGTTTTGTCTCTTACTGGGCAGTGAGTCACATGGAAGGGCTTAGGAACAAGAACAACGGTCCGGTAGGGGGTAAAGGAAGAATGTAGTTTTATGAAACATCCCAGTTAACAGGAGCGGTCTGGTTGGGGGTAAAGAAAGAATATGGTTGGGTTTTATAAGTGGGATGTTTCATTCAGCTCTTTTAAATTCCAGTCAGAGGGTTTGGTGCCCGTAGTGTCATAACATGGTTTTCAGAGCAGATGATCTGCTTACAGGGCAGAGGTTGTGCGTCTGCTGTTACATGGTGTTTTGTTTGGTAACTCACATGGACAGTGTCATGTTGATGTTGTCCCAATAGGACAGCAGAGGGAATAAGCCCGATTACAACTCTCTTCCAGGTTCAGTATCTTAGTTAGCCTGGTCCCAGATCTGGCCATAGGAGTTGGCAAGACAGCACAACCAGATCTGGGACCAGGCTATATCTTCGTAGTGTGTTCTGTTTTTCATGGGGATTTGTATGTTAGCCAGCAGGTGAAATTAAGTCAAAAAGTCCTTGTCTAGCTGGTAAAGCCTGCATAATCATCCCCACTCCACCCCACACCAGGCCCAATGGCCTCCAGTTGCCTAACTTTGTACTATGAAGTTGTTTTGTCTTCGGCTTCAGGGCAATCACAGAAATCTAGACCCACACAGCCACACTACACTTCATTGCCTCCTACCTATTTGTTCAACAGCAATGCAGTAGCAGGAGTGACAGTTCTTACTAAACTAGCACAGGGCAGGGCGACATGATCAGAGTGGCTGATCTGGCCTGGGTAGGTTTCCCAGTAGAGGCACTGGGGACATGAGGGTTGTTTGTGCCCCTTCCTCTATCTGACAGGAACAGTTAGAGGATGAGGCCAGTCTGATACGGCTATCTGTTTATGGCATGAGATAAGGCTGCCCGAATCGGAACACTGACCCACCTCTCACCCACAACAGCCCCTCCTCCTATCAAGAGGCTGCCAGGCGAGTCACATATCATTCTGAGTAATCCTAAAAGATACCATTAGCAGGTCTGTACTTCTGCAACACGGGTTTCCCAGCAACTGTACAAATCTGGCAATTTATTGCAACGCAGAAATGTTTTTTAGTGTGATCTGGTTCGTATAATTAATTTTAATGTATGTTTTAGAACGATATTCCAAATGCCTGTATCGCTCAAATCAAGTTTTTATTTGTATTTGTCCACTTGTTCTCATGTTGTTTTTTGGTCTTCTCTCCTTCCGCTGTGACTTTGCACGTTTCTATTTACACACACCAAGCTCCTCCCAGTCCCTTCCACTCAGAACAACAAAGATGAAAGATTACTTCATCGGTTTCAATTCGCTATATGTATTTGAGGTTTTGTCCAACAGAATCGCTCATATGGACACATATGGCCGATAACAATATCCGTTATTTTCCCTGCAAAAAAAAACGATACCAATATTACATTTTTTAGCTGCGTTTTAAGCATTCTAATACAGTTAAATAGTTAACACACACACATGGATGCAGCAGTCTAAGGCACTGCATCTCAGTGCAAGAGGCGTCACTACAGTCCCTGGTTTGAATCCAGGCTGTATCACATACGGCTGTGATTGGGAGTCCCATAGGGTAGCGCACAATTGGCCTGGGGTAGGCCGTCATTGTAAATAAGAATTTGTTCTTAACTGACTTGCCTAGTTAAATAAAGGTTACACAAACCTCACACTGACCAAAAAGTTATTTTGTTGGCATTTACGCATGTCCCCATTACCAGTAAAACATAATCAAAACCTATTTATTTCACTTACTTGCTGTGCTGTTTCGTTGTTCATTTGTTCAGTCATTTCATTCTCAACCAGGATTTCTATGGAACGCCTTTTGGGTCTTTGCATGTCAAACAATATAACACTTTGATGTGTCAAATAAACTTGTTAACCAACCGGGACCAGACTATGACTGCACGTCACATAATTTAAAGCATTCATATAGTTATTACACATTGATTACAATATTACTCGTATTTCATATGTCAGAACGATCCATCCATATGTATGCTATGATGCTGGTAAAGTTATCTAGCATCTACAGTGCTGGTCATAAAAAAGCTAGCTAGCTCATGGATGCAAACAATGTTCTTCCCCCAAAACATAGCAAAATGACAATCTAGGTTTCATCATCTAAAATAACCCAAATTTATAAGACAGTTCGTATTTGATTAATGGTGGTCGGACCATCTATGTGAAGCTAGCCACAATAAGGATTAGGCACAATAGTGGACTTTGGTTAGCCTTCAAAATAAAGGTATGGCATAATTCTATTTGTTTTCATTTGCATCACTGTCAATGTCATACTTTTATTTTGAAGGCATCCCGCAAAGTCCACTATTGTGCCTAATCCTTATTGTGGCTAGCTTCACAACATATAACAAGGTCCAGTCGAGCCTCACTAGCCAGATGAAGCTAGCTGGCTGCTTATAACGTAAGCTTTGGGCAACAGGGTTAAGTAGCTGGCTAGCTATTTATTTTATTGAACTGAAGATCAATTTCTATAGGCGAACAACAAGTGGCTACCTAGCTAATACTTAAACTCAAGGATTCCGAAATCTTTGCTAAGAACAATGTAAATGGCTGCAGTTTGTACTGGTCATTGTTTTCAGGCTGGTTGTATTGGTGCTAGCTAGCTACCCCAGAAGTTGCAGTCGAACAAATTATGCTTTATTACCAACGCGGTATTGTAAACACATCGTTTGTGGCCGGTGTTTGCTTCTTTGCAGACTTCTTTGTACAGCTTTGACAGTGCTACTGTATGTCTTTTGAATGACTGCTCGACTTGTTGACTGCTTGATCCACACACAATTTTACGTGGCGTCATGACGTCATGTACCTACATTTATATAGGTATGCACGGTGGCTTTGACATCGGTTTTTAGCCACCGATAGGGTACAGGTCGCAGTGGTGGGTAGTATATGGGGCTTTGGTGACAAAACTGATGGCACTGTGATAGACTGCATCCAATTTATTGAGTAGGGTATTGGAGGCTATTTTGTAAATGACATCGCCGAAGTCGAGGATCGGTGGGATGGTCAGTTTTACGAGGGTATGTTTGGCAGGATGAGTGAAGGATGCTTTGTTGCAAAATAGGAAGCTGATTCTAGATTTAATTTTGGATTGGAGATGCTTAATGTGAGTCTGGAAGGAGAGTTGACAGTCTAACCAGACACCTAGGTATTTATAGTTGTCCACATATTCAGAACCGTCCACATAGTCAGAACCGTCCAGAGTAGTGATGCGGGCAGTAATCGGTTGAAGAGCATGCATTTAGTTTTACTTGCATTTAAGAGCAGTTGGAGGCCATGGAAGGAGAGTTGTATGGCATTGAAGCTTGTCTGGAGGTTAGTTAACACAGTGTCCAGAGAAGGTCCAGAGGTATACAGAATGGTGTCGTCTGCGTAGAGGTGGATCAGAGGATCACCAGCAGAAAGAGCGACATCATCGATGTATACAGAGAAGAGAGTCGGCCTGGGAATTGAACCCTGTGGCACCCCCATAGGCTCTGTGGCTTGGCCCTGCAGAAAAAAATGACCTGATCTATTAAACTAACTAACTAACTAATGATTTATTTTCATATTTCATAGAACTATAATTGTGGGCTATAACATTGAGTAAAAGCTATTATTATTCCAAATTTTAAAAAATTGTTGATTCTAATAGCAATAGCATCGACTAAGATTAGACTACAGTATATTTATTAAGTAATTCACTTTTTTTTTTTTTTTACTTTTTTTTTTTCTACCTCTTCAGTGGCAACGATCTCAGTGGTGAGATCACTGTATGTCCTCCAGTGTAGGGTAGGGTCTAGGTGACACAGGGACTTGAACCTTGGATCCAGTGCAGTAGATCTATGAATGTAGTCATGTACATTAGGGGGGTATCTGGGGTTCAGGTTGAGCACCTGGAGGACCTCCTCTGCTACTTTCACATCATCATCAGACAAGGTGAGGATGTCTTTTATAATTTTTTTCAGGGTATTGTCTGTCAGTGCAGAGTATACAGTTGCCTGCGGCTCAAGATGGCGCTTCAACTTGTCTTAATTAGAGTTCCATCTTGTTGTGACATGGTGTATGAGCTTGTGGGTCGGTAGCTATAGCATTTCTTGCTAGGTGTTAAGTACATGAGCGTTTGTTGTGCTTTTGTGGAAAAGGGAAACCACCTTCCTGATCTTCCCAAGGTGGTGGTCCATCTAGTTCACTGTGATTCCCCTTACGGATGCTAAATTGATCACATGTGCAAAGCAAGCTATCTGTGGCCCCAGCCCTTCTATCACTGCATTTACTTGGTTCTTGGCATTATCTGTGGTGTTTGGGATATTGCTATTGGGCCTCTCTAGCTCCCACTCTGCTACTGCTCCTAGCAGTACCTGCCCCGGATTTGTGCCTGTGTGACTCTCATAGAAGGGGCGTGTCTGTAGCACCATCTCCCACTCCTCCATCTCCCACTCCTGGTGTAGTGAGCAGTCACATTCACGTAGCTTTCCGTTGCTCTGGAGGTCCACCTGTCGGGAGTGAGGGCAACAGAGGATGCCTTGGACAATTTGTCGACAATTTTGATATTTTCCTGTTCATAAAGATCTGGCATGATCTTCATACTGAGGTGGGTGCGCGAGGGATTTTGTAGCATGGCTCAAGCACTTTCACCATATTTTTAAAACCTTTGTTTTCAACAACAGAATATGGCCTCATGTCTGCAGCTATAAATGTCCCAATAGATTTGGTGATGGCTTTAGCCCGGTCTGATTCTGCAGCAAAGCGCTGCTTAAATGCCGCTGTGAGAAGTTTGTCTCTTGACTGAGTTGGCTCCCGTCACTGACACACCAGGGTGATGACGCTTTAAATGTGTGGCCATGCTCAATGTATTTCCATGATCATACAGCTTTCTTGTGACACACGCCGTAATGGTGTTGTCCACCACCCTTGTTCCATCATCATATCTGACAGGGAAGCCAAAATTCTCCCATACATGAGACTTAAATAAAGCAGGAGGCTTTTCCAGTTCTTCAGCTCCTCCGCTAGCTCCATGGCTGTCACTGCTCTTTTTTTATTCCTTGCTTTTTGCAATGCGAGCATTCAGGATTGATTCATTGGGATTCAACATGCCCCGTTCACATGAACAGTACACACAACTGCTTTAAAAAAAATCTAATCAACCTTCAGGCTTCAAAGTATAACACAGCACACATCTGTCTTGTCTTTCTTTTCACTGCAACTCTCAAACGCATTAAGAAGGAAAGAAATTCCACAAATGAACCTGTAACAAGGCACACCTGTTAATTGAAATGCATTCCATGTGACTACCTCATCAAGTTGGTTGAGAGAATGCCAAGAGTGTGCAAAGCTGTCATCAAGTCAAAAGGTGGCTGCTTTGAAGAATCTCAAACACCAAAATATATTTTGATTTGTTGAGCACTTTTCTTTTTTTTGGTTACTACATGATTCCATATGTGTTATTTCTTAGTTTTGATGTCTTCAATATTATTCTACAATGTAGAAAATAGTAAAAAGAAAATAAAAACCCTGGAATGAGTAGGTGTCCAAACTTTTGAATGGTACTGTATATACCGTGAATCTCCAATAAATTGGAACAAAATCTAGATTATTTTTAGGCCACATCCCCCAGCCCTAGGTTAGACAGAATCATACCAGCTATTACAGTAAAGGTGGAGATCAAGTGATGATGGATAAATAAGGGAATTGAGCTGGAAGAAAGTGTGATACTTGACATGAAGTTTTTTTTACTTTACCTTTATTTAACTAGGCAAGTCAGTTAATTAAGAACAAATTCTTATTTTCAATGACGGCCTAGGAAAAGTGGGTTAACTGCCTTGTTCAGGGGCAGAACGACAGATTTTTACCTTGTCAGCTCGGGGATTCGCTCTTGCAATCTTTTGGTTACTAGTCCAACGCTCTAAACACTAGGCTACCTGCCGCACCATGAACATCAAGCTGGCGGGGTTGAGACACAAGATGGATATATTACATTATAGATTTTTCATTTTAATTAATCACAAGACTGAGTTGGCCTGGCTGGCTGTGATCCTGGAGTTCAATGTCTGAGAGTTTGTTTTCTGACAACTGTGAAAGTCTGAGAAAACAGCAGGTGATTTGTTGTAGGTCTCAAATCCGTATCCTGGACATTGAGGGATGCTAATTTTGGTGTGCCATATATCAAATGTCCATTGGTCATCACTCCCGGGGTGAGAGACGGAGGTACTGTTCCACTATTGAGCTAAATCCTATCCACTATCATTTCTTAACAAGAACATAACCTGAGCGTGACCAAAACAACATTCTTCTGGTTTTTCGAGGTCAATGTTTTTGTTTACTCTTGTTTGAAGATAAGGCGCTGGCTGTGGAAAGTTTTGCATGAGAAGAATATTATTTATTTTTGCCCTTTGTAATCTTACCCCTGGATGTAATGAGAAGTATGAAAGAGCTTAGTGTGTCATGGCTGTCGTGTTCTCAAGTGATAAAGCTGTTGGTTATCTGAGCCGACAGGGAACTAGTGTTTCTGTGGGCCTGATTGAGCAGTCAGTAGCTCAGCCTGAGCCTCAGATCAGAGCAGTGCTGACCCAGCACTGACTGCAGGGCTGGGTGAGGGTGCAGCAGAGGCAAACTGGGCAGAGCGGGAGAGCGAGCTAGTCTAGTGAGGTGAGTGGTGGTCGGTGCTATTGCACTTTGCCGTAACCTGCTTAGTTTATCATCAGCAGCACCTCTCAATGGCATGTGTGGGTCCCATGTGGCTCAGTTGGTAGAGCATGGCGCATGCAACGCCAGGATTGTTGGTTCGATTCCCACAGGGGACCAGTACGAAAAAGTAAGAGCATCTATGCATCTCTGGATAAGAGTTAAATGACAAAAAATGTATCTTCTTGTGTTCGAGAGAGCCAATCAGAATATAGGCCTTTATACAGCCTAACCCTCTGGTCCTGTTAGAGATCATTGTTGCTGATAGTGAATGGTACCACCATGCCTTGAGATTTGGAAATGGCCAGATGACGTTTTGTCGTAAAAAGGGCTGGGGTTTTTGTTGTGAAAGGGTGCCTGAAGACTAGGATAAATTGTGACCTTCACAGGGTAATCTCTTGCATGTCAGTCAATGGCTGTTTGTTTCCAAGTCAGAAAAAGTGGCAGATCCTTTCTCTATTTTTGCTGATCGCAACAGAGAGGCTTGAGGACAGCAGCCATAGGAGCCAGGCTGGAGGAAATACAGCAATATAAAATTTGCAGTATTAGCAATGGTTGTCACTCAGTCAGAGTAGTAAAATCCAACTGTCACTTCTTGTTCGACCTCCACTTTAAACAAGTCCCTCCGCAGATGCACTGAGCTGAATTGCTATTCCAGACAGGCGTTGTGTTCTGTCTGACACCTGCATTGTCCAAACGCCAGTAACCAGTAACTGAGCCCTCTGTACACAGACTGGTGGATTTAGCAGCCAGCGCCTGTCTGCTCTGCACTGCATGCTGAATTGGGCTACTGCCTGAAATCAGCACCGGGGTGAAATGCACTACACTTGTTTTAATACCATATAGAGCACGTGTAATTCTCATTCCAGGGAGGGCCGTGTGTCTGCGGGTTTTCGCTTCACCCTTGTACTTGATTGATGAAATAAGGTCACTAATTAGTCAGGAACTCCCCTCACCTGGTTGTGTAGGTCAGTGGTTCCCATACTTAAAAAAACATTTTTTAAAGGAACTTAGTCTGGCTTTAAACTTACTCTTGAAAGTTGTAATGCACAAGGTACAATTTCGAAATTGGGTAGTGCATCATCAGTTCCTCTTGTCATGTTAGTCAACTAGTCCATGTCAGCTAATGTTTTTTAGCCCATAGATATTGTTGTATTTTTTTTTGTCACTTGTATAGAATTGCAAGAAAATTAGCTTTAAAACTGCTACATTTTCTTTGCACTCCCTGAGAAAATGGGTAGAATTGCAGGAATTAAGCTTTAAATCTGCAAAATTCTCTCCACCAATAAGAGTGGTGTGAACAGTTTGTGTCATGAACAGTGCTTGTACCCATAGAAATAGACGTGGTGTGCGAGCTTGCGCAGATGGGGTGCGGGATGTTCCCCAATGCTGGAATAGGGGCCCAGGTTGAAAAATAACCCCTGGTCTAGGTCTCAATTGAAAGAAAAAAAACCTTGGCCCTCCATGGAATGAGTTTGACACCCCTGCTATAGAGGTAGTAAACAAGGGTTGTGCTCAGCTCAATCCAGTTTAGCATATGTTGTTTATGTCTCCTCTAGTCCCCTGTTTTTGTCCTCCTCGGCTGGCCGCACTTCCTTGTGTGTGTGTGTGTGTGTGTGTGTGTGTGTGTGTGTGTGTGTGTGTGTGTGTGTGTGTGTGTGTGTGTGTGTGTGTGTGTGTGTGTGTGTACAGTGCAGGGCTGATGATGTTTCTGCAGGAGAGAGTTTGGCTGGCTGTAATCACAGTTCATAGGTAGTCAGTGTTGATTTAGTCCACTAGGTTAGGCAGTATGACATGAATACCAGAGAATCCAGCCAGGGAAATCACCCAGGGAACTACGGCAGTCAATATTCAATTTATTCTGAATCAAGTCACGGCAAGCAATCGGATGTGTTCAAGTATTGTCATTTCCATATTAGAAAGTGTTTTAGGTCATACGCTTTCTCTTCCCAGGAGTTGAGCATAATGCATTTTTATGTGATGTGCAGTCTCAATCTGCCATGCTATTTTAGTCTTTTACTGGAGTTGTTTTGCTTTTGAGAAGGTTAGGCTAGGCTGCATGTTCCTCACTAACCACCACACCTATGAGCTTTTTTTAGCATGAATTATCTTTACAGATAGGACTATAAAGAGTACTGTTTTAACTAGAGGTCAACCGATTATGATTTTTCAACACCGATACTGATTATTGGAGGACCAAAAAAGCCGATGCCGATTAATCAGACGATTTTTAACATTTAAAAAAAATTGTAATAATGACAATTACAACAATACTGGATGAACACTTACTTTAACTTAATATAATACATCAATAAAATACATTTAGTCTCAAATAAATAATGAAACATGTTAAATTTGGTTTAAATAATGCAAAAACAAAGTGTTGGAGAAGAAAGTAAAAGTGCAATATGTGCCATGTAAAAAAGCTAACGTTTGAGTTCCTTGCTCAGAACATGAGAACATATGAAAGTTGGTGGTTCCTTTTAACATGAGACTTCAATATTCCAAGGTAAGAGGTTTTAGGTTGTAGATAATATAGTATTTATAGGACTATTTCTCTCTACCATTTGTATTACATATACCTTTAACTATTGGATGTTCTTATAGGCACTATAGTATTGCCAGTGTAACAGTCTAGCGTTCGTCCCTCTCCTCGCTCGAACTAGGAACACACCGACAACAGCCACACTCGAAGCAGCGTTAATCATCACACAAAAGCCGCGGCCCTTGCAGAGCAAGGGGAATAACTACTCCAAATCACAGAGCGCGTGACGTTTGAAACGCTATTAGCGTACACCCAGCTAATTAGCTAGCCATTTAACATCGGTTACACCAGCCATAGGCTTGAAGTCATAAACAGCGCTGTGCTTGCGAAGAGCTGCTGGCGAAAGTGCTGTTTGAAAGAATGCTTACAAGCCTGCTGCTGTTTACCATCGCTCAGTCAGACTGCTCTATCAAATCAGACTTAATTCTAACATAACACACAGAAATACGAGCCTTTGGTCATTAATATGGTCGAATCCGCAAACTATCATTTCGAAAACAAAACGTTTATTTCAGTGGAATACGGAACCGTTAGGTATTTTATCTAACGGGTGGCATCCCTAAGTCTAAATATTCCTGTTACATTGCACAACCTTCAATGTTATGTCATAATTATGTAAAATTACTGGCAAATTAGTTCACAATGAGGTAGGCTGCCCAAACTGTTGCATTTGCGTAACAGGCAGGCTCCTCGTGGAGTGAAACGTAATCAGGTGGTTACGAGCATTGGACTAGTTAACTGTAAGGTTGCAAGATTGGATAACCCGAGCTGAACAAGGTGAAAATCTGTCATTCTGCCCCTGAACAAGACAGTTAATCCACCTTTCCTATGCTGTCATTGAAAATAAGAATGTGTTCTTAACTGACTTGCCTAGTTAAATAAAGGTATAAAATGTATTTATAAAAAAATAAAATCAGCAAAATACCGATTTCCGATTGTTATGAAAACTTGAAATCGTCCCTAATAGTTTTAACCTCCTAGCTTGGTCCTACATCCTTTGAAAAGGGCGTTTGCTTCCTGTTTTAGCAGCACAATGACACCTGTATAGGGTTAAAATGGGGTCAGTGCTCTTGTAAGAGAGTTTCTTGTCAGTGACCTCCTTTATTGTGAGGATTTGGTTGCAATGGAGCTGCTGAGTGACACAGAACATGCCACAGGGAAGAAAAGCAGCATCCTCGTTTTGTTTGGACTCCCTTTGTCTGAAATCTTTCAGTGATCAATGATTGGCGGATCTCTTGCCATTTCCCTCCTTTGTTTGCGGTTGTCGAGCTCTGGAGTGAATTATGAAATTGTCCATTACGTCCGGCTAGTGTGTGTGTGTGTGTGTGTGTGTGTGTGTGTGTGTGTGTGTGTGTGTGTGTGTGTGTGTGTGTGTGTGTGTGTGTGTGTGTGTGTGTGTGTGTGTGTGTGTGTAGCCTCCATGTATTCCTATTAAAGGGGTGGGGGGGATTTTACAAAGGATACATTGAATTGAAGCAAGAATGTTAACTTTTATCATGTAGTTGTGTAGCGGCTGCTGCACATCGTCTTTGTATTACTCATATTGTGAAAAATGGCCCCAGAACAGAAGTACTTTCACTTCATTCAGCTGCAGATTGCCGTGGATTGAGATGGAGGCTTGCTGGAATTTGAAAGGCTGGAGCTACATTTTAAAGTGCTTGTGCAAGCCTGACTGAGTGTATAATGTGCTCAGTTTGTGTGTGTGTGCTCAGTCAAAGGGAATCACCCATCTTCCTGTATTTGACAATCCAGGGTTTCATTGCATGGGTTGGCCAGGCCATCGTGTCAGCTTTCTGTAATGAATCGTAAATTACCCCCCTGCTCTCACCCCATCAGGAACCAGGGCCTGGCCCTCATTTATCAAGGTGTGTGCGCACAAAAAATACTCTAAACATTGTGTGCTCCAGTTTTCCCACAAAGGTTGGATAAATACTATTTTGAACTTTACTAGAAAGTGTGTATCCTCACCAAATCTCAAACTGTGCCTGCGCAAAACTTCTAGTAGGTTGATCAACTGTATTGCAAGCAAATAGGCTTATTCTTACTTTGAGGGAAATGGCAGGTGTTTGATGCACAGGAATTATAACAATGGTAAGCTAATAAAATCATCAAAACGTAGGCCTGATGATAAAAAGGATGCATTTGCCATTGGTAAGGGAATCGCACAGCAGCAGGTCATTTAATGTATATTTAACTTTTATAATAAAGGCTTAAATCATAATCATATTGAAGGAAATGTCCTTTTCTGACATAACTGCTTTTAAATTATTACTGCTACACAACAAATAGTACCATTTTTATCAATAGACCGGTAGGTAGCCTTGACAGTATGGATAAGCTACAGTAGCCTATTGCTGTGTGTATTAGGAGCGTGACATAGCCTATTTAATTTCAGAGCCTATATGAAGGCAAGAGATGGATGCACAACCATGTATTGATAAACAAAATATTGGACAATTAGTCTTTTGCATTGACGTGTGGGCTGTAGCATTTACTTTTCAATTGTTTGAAAGGACAACCAATCTTGCAGAATACGCGGCCAACGTTTGCGGGATTGTAGCGCTCGTTCACGACCACACAAATATAATAAGGCTCTGATTTATCAGTGTGTGCAACAGTTTGATACATCCAAATAATTTTAGAATCTCCACATACGCCAGAATTTAGTAAGACATTTACGCACGGTTGATAAATGAGGCCCCAGGTGCTGCTAGGGTCTAGCAACATGAACACCACCAGCTGACCAGGAATGGAGGAGAGTGGATACCGGAAAACATTCAAAATGTTAATTGCTGTCACCTATCTCCATTACTGTGTAGGATATATATATATATATATATATATATATATATATATATATATATATATATATATATATATATATATATATATATATATATATATATATATATATATATATATATATATATATGAGACTAGTTGAGTATCTAAAGCTTCAACATTTGTTAGTTCAATTACAGGCTCAAAATGGCCAGAAACAAAGACCTTCCTTCTGGAACTCATCAGTCTATTCTTGTTCTGAGAAATGAAGGCTATTCCATGAGAGAAATTGCCAAGAAACTGAAGGTCTCATACAATGCTCTGTACTAGTCCCTTCACAGAACAGCGCAAACTGGCTCTAAGCAGAATAGAAGAGGAGTGGGAGGCTCCGGTGCACAACTGTGCAAGAGACCAAGTACATTAGTGTGTCTGGTTTGAGAAACAGACGCCTCAACTGGCAGCTTCATTAAATAGTACCTGCAAAACACCAGCCTAAATGTTAACAGTGAAGAGGCGACTTCAGGATGCTGGCCTTCTAGGCAGAGTTGCAAAGAAAAAGCCATATCTTAGACTGACATATAAAAAGTAAAGATTAAGATGGACAAAAGAACACAGACAATGGACAGAGAAAAACAAGTGTTAAGGACAGACAAATTTAAGTTTGAGGTGTCCGGATCACAAAGAAGAACATTGGTGAGACGCAGAAAAAATAAAAAGAGGCCAGAGGAGTGCTTGACGCCAAGCATGGTGGAGGCAATGTGATGGTCTGGGGGTGCTTTGGTGGTGGTAAAGTTGGAGATTTGTACAGGGTAAAAGTGATCTTGAAGAAGGATGGCGATCACTCCATTTTGCAACGCCATGCCATACCCTGTGGCTTAATTGGAGCCAATTTCCTCCTACAACAGGACAATGATCCAAAGCACAGCTCCAAACTATTTAGGGAAGCAGTCAGCTGGTATTCTGTCTATAATGGAGTGGCCAGCACAGTCACCAGATCTCATCCCTATTGAGCTGTTGTGGGAGCAGCTTGACCGTATGGTACATAAGTGCCCATCAAGCCAATCCAACTTGTGGGAGGTGCTTCAGGAAGCATGGGGTAAAATCTCTTCAGATTACCTCAACAAATTGACATCGAAAATGCGAAAGGTCTGCAAGGCTGTAATTGCTGTAAATGGAGGATTCTTTGAGCAAAGTTTGATGGACACCATTATTTATAACATTGTCAACACTATTGCCTATTCATTTTGAAACTCATTTCATGTATTTCTATGTGACATTTCTATGTGACCCCAAACTTTTGAATGGTTGTGTGTATAAACTCAGCAAAAAAAACTGTCAACTGCATTTATTTTCAGCAAACTTAACATGTAAATATTTGTATGAACATTAAGATTCAACAACTGAGACATAAACTAAACAAGTTCTCCAGACATGTGACTAACGGAAATGGAATAATGTGTCCCAGAAAAAAAAGGGGGGGGTTCAAAGTCAAAAGTAACAGTCAGTATCTGGTATGGCCACCAGCTGCATTAAGTACTGCAGTGCATCGCCCCTCATGGACTGCACCAGATTTGCCAGTTCTTGCTGTGAGATGTTACCCCACTCTTCCACCACCTGCAAGTTCCCGGACATTTCTGGGGGGAATGGTCCTAGCCCTCACCCTCCGATCCAACAGGTCCCAGATGTGCTCAATGGGTTTGAGATCTGGGCTCTTCGCTGGCCATGGCAGAACACTGACATTCCTGTCTTGAAGCAAATCACGCACAGAAGGAGCAGTATGGCTGGTGGCATTGTCATGCTGGTGGGGTCAGGTCAGGATGAGCCTGCAGGAAGGGTACCACACGAGGAAGGAGGATGTCTTCCCTTTAACGCACAGTGTTGAGATTGCCTGCAATGACAACAAGCTCAGTCCGATGATGCTGTCACACACCCACCCCAGACCATGACGGACCCTCCACCTCCAAATCGATCCCGCTCCAGAGTACAGGCCTCGGTGTAACGCTCATTCCTTCAGACGATAAACGCAAATCTGACCACCTTGACTGGTCAGTGAAGAGTACTTTTTGCCAGTCCTCTCTGGTCCAGTGATGATGGGTTTGTGCCCATAGGCAATGTTGTTGCCGGTGATGTCTGGTGAGGACCTGACTTACAAAAAGCCTACATGCCCTCAGTCCAGCCTCTCTCAGCCTATTGCGGACAGTCTGAGCACTGAAGAAGGGATTGTGCGTTCTATGGTGTAACTCGGGCAGTTGTTGCCATCCTGTACCTGTCCCGCAGATGTGCCGATCCCGTGAAGGTGTTGTTACACGTGGTCTGCCACTGCGAGGTTGATCAGCTGTCCGTCCTGTCTCCCTGTAGCGCTGTCTTAGGCGTCTCACAGTACGGACATTGCAATTTATTGCCCTGGCCACATCTGCAGTCCACATGCCACCTTGCAGCATGCCTAAGGCACATTCTCGCAGATGTGCAGGGACCATGGGCATCTTTCTTTTGGTGTTTTTCCAGAGTCAGTAGAAAGGCCTCTTTAGTGTCCTAAGTTTTCATAACTGTGACCTTATTTGCCTACCGTCGGTAAGCTGTTAGTGTCTTAATGACCGTTCCACAGGTGCATGTTCATTAATTGTTTATGGTTCATTGAACAAGCATGGGAAACAGTGTTTAAACTTTAAACCCTTTACAATGAAGATCTGTGAAGTTATTTGGATTTTTACAAATAATCTTTGAAAGACGGGGTCCTGAAAAGAGGTTTATTGTGTGTGTGTGTATACAGTGCCTTTGCGAAAGTATTCGCCCCCCTTGAACTTTGCGACCGTTTGCCACATTTCAGGCTTCAAACATAAAGATATAAAACTGTATTTTTTTGTGAAGAATCAACAACAAGTTGGACACAATCATGAAGTGGAACGACATTTATTGGATATTTCAAACTTTTTTAACAAATCAAAAACTGAAAAATTGGGCGTGCAAAATTATTCAGCCACTTTACTTTCAGTGCAGCAAACTCTCTCCAGAAGTTCAGTGAGGATCTCTGAATGATCCAATGTTGACCTAAATGACTAATGATGATAAATACAATCCACCTGTGTGTAATCAAGTCTCCGTATAAATGCACCTGCACTGTGATAGTCTCAGAGGTCCGTTAAAAGCGCAGAGAGCATCATGAAGAACAAGGAACACACCAGGCAGGTCCGAGATACTGTTGTGAAGAAGTTTAAAGCCGGATTTGGATACAAAAAGATTTCCCAAGCTTTAAACATCCCAAGGAGCACTGTGCAAGCGATAATATTGAAATGGAAGGAATATCAGACCACTGCAAATCTACCAAGACCTGGCTGTCCCTCTAAACTTTCAACTCATACAAGGAGAAGACTGATCAGATGCAGCCAAGAGGCCCATGATGAACTGCAGAGATCTACAGCTGAGGTGGGAGACTCTGTCCATCGGACAACAATCAGTTGTATATTGCACAAATCTGGCCTTTATGGAAGAGTGGCAAGAAGAAAGCCATTTCTTAAAGATATCCATAAAAAGTGTGTTTAAAGTTTGCCACAAGCCACCTGGGAAGACAGACCAAACATGTGGAAGAAGGTGCTCTGGTCAGATGAAACCAAAATGGAACTTTTTGGCAACAATGCAAAATGTTATGTTTGGCGTAAAAGCAACACAGCTCATCACCCTGAACACACCATCCCCACTGTCAAACATGGTGGTGGCAGCATCATGGTTTGGGCCTGCTTTTCTTCAGCAGGGACAGGGAAGATGGTTAAAATTGATGGGAAGATGGATGGAGCCAAATACAGGACCATTCTGGAAGAAAACCTGATGGAGTCTGCAAAAGACCTGAGACTGGGACGGAGATTTGTCTTCCAACAAGACAATGATCCAAAACATAAAGCAAAATCTACAATGGAATGGTTAAAAAATAAACATATCCAGGTGTTAGAATGGCCAAGTCAAAGTCCAGACCTGAATCCAATCGAGAATCTGTGGAAAGAACTGAAAACTGCTGTTCACAAATGCTCTCCATCCAACCTCACTGAGCTCGAGCTGTTTTGCAAGAAGGAATGGGAAAAAAATGTCAGTCTCTCGATGTGCAAAACTGATAGACATACCCCAGGCGACTTACAGCTGTAATCGCAGCAAAAGGTGGCGCTACAAATGATTAACTTAAGGGGGCAGAATAATTTTGCACGCCCAATTTTTCAGTTTTTGATTTGTTAAAAAAGTTTGAAATATCCAATAAATGTCGTTCCACTTCATGATTGTGTCCCACTTGTTGTTGATTCTTCACAAAAAAAATACAGTTTTATATCTTTATGTTTGAAGCCTGAAATGTGGCAAAAGGTCGCAAAGTTCAAGGGGGCCGAATACATTCGCAAGGCACTATATACAGTTGACATACACTTAGGTTGGAGTCGTTAACTTGTTTTTCAACCACTCCACAAATTTCCTGTATCAAACTGTGGTTTTGGCAAGTCGGTTAGGACATCTACTTTGTGCATGACACAAGTAATATTTCCTACAGTTGTTTACAGACAGATTATTTCACTTATAATTCACTGTATCACAATTCCAGTGGGTCAGAAGTTTGCATACACTAAATTGACTGTGCCTTCAAACTGCTTGGAATCTTCCCAAAAATGATGTCATAGCTTTAGAAGCTTCTGATAGGCTAATTGACATCATTTGAGTCAATTTCAGGTGGACCTGTGGATGTATTTCAAGGCCTACCTTCAAACTCAGTGCCTCGTCGCTTGACATCATGGGAAAATCAAAAGAAATCAGCCAAGACCTCAGAAAATAATTGTAGACCTCCACAAGTCTGGTTCATCCTTTGGAGCAATTTCCATATGCCTGAAGGTACCAGGGTCATCTGTACAAACAATAGTATGCGAATATAAACACCATGGGACCGCTCAGCTGTCATACCGCTCAGAAAAGAGATGCGTTCTGTCTCCTAGAGATTAATGTACTTTGGTGTGAAAAGTGCAAATCAATCCCAGAACAACAGAAAAGGACCTTGTGAAGATGCTGGAGGAAACAGGTACAAAAGTATCTTTATCCACAGTAAAACAAGTCCTATATTGACACAACCTGAAAGCCTGCTCAGCAAGGAAGAAGCCACTGCTCCAAAACCGCCATAAAGCCAGACTACGGTTTGCAACTGCACATGGGGACAAAGATCGTACATTTTGGAGAAATTTCCTCTGGTCGGATTAAACAAAAATAGAACTGTTTGGCCATAATGACATTCGTTATGTTTGGAGGAAAAAGGGGGACGTTTGCAAGCCGAAGAACACCATCTCAACCGTGAAGCACGGGGGTGGCAGCATCAATTTGTGGCGGCACTTTTCTGCAGGAGGGACTGGACTGGTGCACGTCACAAAATAGATGTAATCTTGAGGCAGGAAAATTATGTGTATATTTGGAAGCAACATCTCAGGACATCAGTCAGGAAGTGAAAGCTTGGTCGCAAATGGGTCTTCCAAATGGACAATGACCCCAATCATACTTCCAAAGTTGTGGCAAAATGGCTTAAGGACAACAAATCTAGGGATTGGGGTGGCCATCACAATGCCCTGACCTCAATCCTATAGAACTGAAAAGGTCTGACTCAGTTACACCAGCTCTGTCAGGATTAATGGGCCAAAGTTCACCCAGTTTATTGTGGGAAGCTTGTGGAAGCCTACCCAAAACGTTTGACCCAAGTTAAACAATTTAAATGAAATGCTACCAAATACTAATTGAGTGTATGTAAACTTCTGATCCACTGGGGATGTGATGAAAGAAATAAAAGCTGAAATAAATAATTATCTCTGCTGTTATTCTGCCATTTCTGCCATCTTAAAATAAAGTGGTGATTTTTTACTAGGATTAAATGTCAGGAATTGTGAGAAACTGAGTTTAAATGTATTTGGCTAAGGTGTTTGTAAATTTCCGACTTCAACTGTCTGTCTGCCTGTCTGTGTATCATGCACAGATATTAGGTTTTTGGCCGATACCGATATCCATTGTTTTCCTTGCCAATGATAACATATTTATAATTTTTGCGGCCTTTTTAAGCATTCTAGTACAGTTAAATTGTTAACACACGCACATGGCACTGCATCTCAGTGCAAGAGGTTTCACTACAGTCCCTGGTTCGAATCCAGGCTGTGTCACATCTGGCCGTGATTGGGAGTCCCATAGGGCGGTGCACATTTGGCCCAGCGTCGTCCGGGTGAGGCCAGGGTAGGCAGTCATTGTAGATAAGAATTTGTTCTTAACTAACTTGCCTAGTTAAAGGTTACACACACCCCACACTGACAAAAAAGTTATTTTGGGGGAATTTACGTATGTCCCTATTACCAGTAAAACATAGACAAAACCTATTTCTTTCACTTATTTGCTGTGTTTCGTTATTCAGTCATTTCATTCTCTACCAGGATTTCTATGGAACGCTGTTTGGGTCACAGTCAACGTCAACAAAACTAAGGAGATGATTGTGGACTTCAGGAAACAGCAGAGGGAACACCCCCCTATCCACATCGTTGGAACAGTAGTGGAGAGGGTAGCAAGTTTTCAGTTCCTCGGCATACACATCACAGACAAACTGAATTGGTCCACTCACACAGACCGCATCGTGAAGAAGGCGCAGCAGCGCCTCTTCAACCTCAGGAGGCTGAAGAAATTTGACTTGTCACCAAAAGCACTCACAAACTTCTACAGATGCACAATCGAGAGCATCCTGGCGGGCTGTATCACCGCCTGGTATGGCAACTGCTCCGCCCACAACCGTAAGGCTCTCCAGAGGGTAGTGAGGTCTGCACAATGCATCACCGGGGGCAAACTACCTGCCCTCCAGGACACCTACACCACCCGATGTTACAGGAAGGCCATAAAGATCATCAAGGACAACAACCACCCGAGCCACTGCCTGTTCACCCCGCTATCATCTAAAAGGCGAGGTCAGTACAGGTGTATCAAAGCTGGGACCGAGAGACTGAAAAACAGCTTCTATCTCAAGGCCATCAGACTGTTAAACAGCCACCACTAACATTGAGTGGCTGCTGCCAACACACTGACACTGACACTGACTCAACTCCAGCCACTTTAATAATGGGAATTGATGGGAAATGATGTAAAATATATCACTAGCCACTTTAAACAATGCTACCTTATATAATGTTACATACCCTACATTATTCAAAATTATTCAACATTTTGGGCACACCTACTCAATCGAGGGAGTTTATTTATTGTTGCTTTTTCTACATTGTAGAATAATTGTGAAGACATCAAAAATATGAAATAACACAATGGAATCATGTAGTAACAAAGGGTATTAAACAAATAATATTTTAGAATCTTCAAAGTAGCCACCCTTTGCCTTGATGACAGCTTTGCACACTCTTGGCATTCTCTCAACCAGCTTCTTGAGGTAGTCACCTGGAATGCATGTGTGCCTTGTTAAAGGTTCATTTGTGGAATTTCTTTCCTTAATGCGTTTGAGCCAATCAGTTGTGCTTTGACAAGGTAGGGGTGGAATACAGAAGATAGCCCTATTTGGTAATTGACCAAGTCCATATTATGGAAAGAGAAATGACAGTCCATCATTACTTTAAGACGTGAAGGTTGCCTCCCGGGTGGCGCAGTGGTTAAGGGCGCTGTACTGCAGCGCCAGCTGTGCCATCGGAGTCCCTGGGTTCGCACCCAGGCTCTGTTGTAACCGGCCGCGACCGGGAGGTCCGTGGGGTGACGCACAATTGGCCTAGCGTCGTCCAGGTTAGGGAGGGCTTAGTTGGTAGGGATGTCCTTGTCTCATTGCGCACCAGCGACTCTTATGGCGGGCTGGGCGCAGTGAGCGCTAACCAAGGTTGCCAGGTACACGGTGTTTCCTCCGGCACATTGGTGCGGCTGGCTTCCGGGTTGGATGTGCGCTGTGTTAAGAAGCAGTACGGCTGGTTGGGTTGTGTATCGGAGGACGCATGACTTTCAACCTTAGTCTCTCCCGAGCCCGTATGGGAGTTGTAGTGATGAGACAAGATAGTAGCTAAGTTCATTAGAGTTACCAGCCTCAGAAATTGCAGCCCCAATAAATGCTTCGGAGTTCAACTGCTTGAATCAGGCCTTTATGGTTGAATTGCTGCAGAGAAACCACTACTAAAGGACACCAATAATAAGAAGAGACTTGCTTGGCCAAGAAACACGAGCAATGGACATTAGACCGGTGGAAATCTGTCCTTTGGTCTGATGAGTCAAAATGTGAGATTTTTGGTTACAACCACTGTGTCTTTGTGAGACGCAGAGTAGGGGATGATCTCCCCATGGTGTGGGGGTGCTTTCAAATCAAATGTATTTATATAGCCATTCTTACATCAGCTGATATATCAAAGTGCTGTACAGAAACCCAGCTTAAAACCCCAAACAGCAAGCAATGCAGGTGTAGAAGCACGGCGGCTAGGAAAAACTCTCCCAGAAAGGCCAAAACCGAGGAAGAAACCTAGAGAGGAACCAGGCTATGAGGGGTGGCCAGTCCTCTTCTGGCTGTGCCGGGTGGGGATTATAACAGAACATGGCCAAGATGTTCAAATGTTCATAAATAATTTTAATTACAGTGAACAGGTCAGGGTTCCATAGCCACAGGCAGAACAGTTGAAACTGGAGCAGCAGCACGGCCAGGTGGACTGGGGACAATAAGGAGTCATCATGCCAGGTAGTTCTGAGGCATGGTCCTAGGGCCCAGGTCCTCCGAAAGAGAGAGAATTAGAGAGAGCATACTTAAATTCACACAGGACACCGGATAAGACAGGATAAATACTCCAGATATAACAGACTGACCCTAGTCTCCCGACACACAAACTACTGCAGCATAAATACTGGAGGCTGAGACACGAGGGGTCAGGAGACACTGTGGCCTCATCCGATGATACCCCCGGCCAGGGCCAAACAGGCAGGATATAACCCCATCAACTATAGCCAAAGCACAGCCCCCACACCACTATCTTCAACCACCAACTTACCATCCTGAGACAAGGCCGAGTATAGCCCACAAGGAACTCCGCCACAACACAACCCAAGGGGGGTGCCAACCCAGACAGGAAGACCACGTCAGTGACTCAACCCACTCAAGTGAAGCACCCCTCCTAGGGACGGCATGGAAGAACACCAGTAAGACAGTGACTCAGCCCCTGCAATAGGGTTAGAGGCAGAGAATCACAGTGGAGAGAGGGGAACCGGCCACGCAGAGACAGCAAGGGTGGTTCGTTGCTCCAGTGCCTTTCCGTTCACCTTCACACTCCTGGGCCAGAATACATTCAATCATATGACCTACTGAAGAGATGAGTCTTCAGTAAAGACTTAAAGGTTGAGACCGAGTCTGCGTCTCTCACATGGGTAGGCAGACCATTCCATAAAAATGGAGCTGTATAGGATAAAGCCCTGCCTCCAGCTGTTTGCTTAGAAATTCTAGGGACAATTAGGAGGCCTGCATCTTGTGACCGTAGCGTACGTGTAAGTATGTACTGCAGGAACCAAATCGGAAAGATGGGTAGGAGCAAGCCCAAGGTAGGACCTTTGCTGGTGACATTGGCAATTTATTTCATATTTAAGGCACACTTAACCAGCATGGCTACCACAGCATTCTGCAGCGATACGCCATCCCATCTGGTTTGCGCTTAGTGGGATTATCATTCGTTTTTCAAAAGGACCAATACCTCAAACTAGTTATGTATAAAGTATTCAATTGTCATACTTGAGTAAAAGTAAAGATACCTTTTAATAACAAATGACTGAACTCAGTCACCCAGTAAAATACTACTTGAGTAAAAGTTTACAAATATCTTGTTTTAAATATACTTAATAAGTACAGTGGTGAAAAAAGTACAACATTTTCATACATGTGTAAAAGTACAAAGTAAATGCTATATATCAAATTCCTCATATATTAAGCAAATCAGACTGCTCATTTTTGTTTTTATTTAAAAACAATTACGGACAGATAGGGGCACATCATTTCCGAATGCAATATTTGTGTTTAATGAGTCCGCCAGATCAGAGACACTAGGTAGGACAAGGCGTTGTATTGAAGGGTGTGTGTGTACTCCTGCCTGAGTACTTTTTGGTGTCAGGGAAAATGAATGGGAGTAAAATGATTTTTTTTTCTTCTTTAGGAATGTAAGTGGAGTATAGGTAAATGTTGTAAAAAAGATAAATACTAAAGTATAGGACAGATACCCCCAAAAACTACTTAAGTAGTACTTTAAAATAATTGTACTTAAGTACTTTACGCCTCTGCCCAAAACACACCTCCAGGCTGTGTAAGGGCTATATGACCAAGAAGGAGTGATAGAGTGCTGCATCAGATGACCTGGCCTCAACAATCCCCCGACCTCAACCCAATTGAGATGGTTTGGGATGCTTTGGACCGCAGAGTGAAGGAAAAGCAGCCAACAAGTGCTCAGTATATGTGGGAACTCCTTCAAGACTGCTGGAAAAGAATTCCAGGTGACTGCCTCATGAAGCTGGTTGAGAGAATGCCAGGAGTGTGCAAAGCTGTCAAGGCAAAGGGTGGCTACTTTGAAGAATATAAAATATATTTTTGGTTATTACCTGATTCCATATATGTCATTTCATAGGTGTCACTGTTATTCTACAATGTAGAAAATAATACAAATAAAGAAAAAACAAAAATTGTGTGTATGCATACAGTTGAAGTTGAAGTTTACATACACCTTAGCCAAATACATTTAAACTCAGTTTCTCACAATTCCTGACATTTTAATCCTAGTAAAAATGATATGTTTTTAGGTCAGTTAGGATCACCACCTTTATTTTAAGAATGTGACATGTCAGAATAATAGTAGAGTGATTTATTTCAGCTTTTATTTCTTTCATCACATTCCCAGTTGGTTAGAAGTTTACATGCACTCAATTTGTGGTGGGATGGTGTTATTCGGCTTGCAAGCCTCCCCCCGTTTCATCCAAACATAACGATGGTAATTATGGCCAAACAGTTCTATTTTTGATTCATCAGACCAGAGGACATTTCTCTAAAAAAGTACAATCTTTGTCCCCATGTGCAGTTCCAAACCGTAGTCTGGCTTTTTTATGGCGGTTTTAGAGCAGTGGCTTCCTCTGCTGAGTGGCCTTTCAGGTTACGTCGATAAAGGACTTGTTTTACTATGGATATAGATACTTTTGTACCGGCTTCTTCCAGCATCTTCACAAGGTCTTTTGCTGCTGTTCTGGGATTGATTTGCACTTTTCGCACCAAAGTATGTTCATCTCTAGGAGAAAAAACGCATCTCCTTCCTGAGCGGCATGACAGCTGCGTGGTCCCATGGTGTTTATACTTGAGTACTATTGTTTGTACAGATGAACGTGGTACCTTCAGGCGTTTGGAAATTGCTCCCAAGGATGAACCAGACTTGTGGAGGTCTACAAAAAAAAATTCTGAGGTCTTGGCTGCTTTCTTTTGATTTTCACATTATGTCAAGCGATGAGGCACTGAGTTTGAAGGTAGGCCTTGAAATACATCCACAGGTACACATCAAATTGACTCAAATTATGTAAATTATGTAAATTAGCCTATCAGAACCTTCTAAAGCCATGACATTATTGTCTGGAATTTTCCAAGCTGTTTAAAGGCACAGTCAACTTAGTGTATGTAAACGTCTGACCCACTGGAATTGTGATACAGTGAAAAAATCTATCTGTAAACAATTGTTTGGGAAAATTGTGTCATGCACAAAGTAGATATCCTAACCGACTTGCCAAAACTATAGTTTGTTAACAAGAAATTTGTGGAGTTTTAGAAAAACGAGTTTTAAAGACTCCATAAGTGTATGTAAACTTCCGAAGTCAACTTTTTGTATCTCGCTCTCGTAAGACATGATATAGGCCCAGTCCTCAGGCAGATAAAAAGATGTGAAATGATTTGTTAGGCCTACCGTCAAAAATACCAAACAATCTCTTATTTTCACAATGTGCAGTTTATAGATCACTTTTTCTCCTGAGTGTTTTATTTTGTCTTTTGTTAGGCCTACTTTGTATAAAGCATTGTTAGTCCCATTCCATTGTCTCTTTTTTCCCCTTTTGTATAGAACAAGGAATTGGGCCTGACAGGCTCCTGTCCTATAGGGAGATCTCGATTTTTGCCAACCCACACCACTGACGCCAGCATTAGGGTTTTGATCAACAGCAGTGCGAACACGGAGGGGGGCTAACTACTAACTACTGTGAGGAGGCAGTTTAGCATAGCTTCCTGTAATGTCTGATTTTACCTCTTGTCAGGGGCTATTAAAGGAAGCTGGGTTAATCTTTCTGGAAATCTTCTTTCCACTCAGGGAGGAGTGCCTGCCTTAAATTCCGTACTACTCCCATGAAGCTGACAGGAACCATCATACCACTGTGGTATGTATAATCTCATAAAATGAAGGTACTGCTGACTTTCTATTGCTACTGTCTGTTGCTCTTCTTTGAACGAATGACCTGAATGACACCCATGTACATATTACCTCGACTAACCCATACCCCTGCACATTAACTCAGTGCCAGTACCCTCTGTATATAGCCTCATTATTCTTATTTTGTTGCTTTTTTTATTTAGTAAATATTCACTAACTGCATTGTTGGTTAAGGGCTTATAGGTAAGCATTTCACTTTAAGTTCTGCACATGTGACAAATACATTTTGATTTGATTGCTAGTGACAGCTGGTTTTGAAAGAACAACAAACCTGTCCTTTTTGGCTTCTTTAATTCCCCTGAATGGACTGTTTTACATTGCTCTCTCTCTCAAACACACACTTTGTATCACCATATCACCACCCACATACGGCTGCATAATGAACTAATAGATTTAAATGCACAATTTGAGTTTTGGGGTTAATCAAACGTAGTTAAAAATTGTGTGAAGTGCTGAACCCATTCAACAGCCTGGGCCAGGCTTTTAGGGCAAAGGGCCATGCTTCCTAAGAGATTCCCACACACCCAGAACAACAATATTTTTAATACCAGCAGCACTCCACTCACCTCTCTTCTTGTTAGATGAGGCACGCACAGTTAGATGGATGGATTAGCAAATGAGTTGCAGACCCCTCTAAAGACCCCCTCAAACTCATTTGTCATTCAGTCTGCATCTGTAATTCGCACGCTTTGAGTTTGAGTCGCTGCATGTTTTTTCAAACAACTTTAACTTATCAAATGCCATCTTTTATTACGGTCAAAAACAATCTCATACCTCGACCTACACATTGTGTAAGTTGTTTTTGTATGTGGAGTGTATTTAACT
Source organism: Oncorhynchus gorbuscha (assembly GCF_021184085.1). Lineage (NCBI taxonomy): Eukaryota > Metazoa > Chordata > Actinopteri > Salmoniformes > Salmonidae > Oncorhynchus > Oncorhynchus gorbuscha. The sequence continues at coordinate 61,950,003 of NC_060188.1, forward strand.
GTGCAGTTTCCCTATCACCATTGTTTTTCCCTCCCCCATTATTCAGTGCTCTAGCTGAACGAACATACTAGCTGGGCCTTATCAGTGGCACTCCATATGGATGTCTAGTCTGTTGCTAAGGCCAGCAGGCTGTGTTAAGCCACCCTGCACCCTGCCTGACTCCTCACTAAATCACCTGTGTCACTGCCTGCTGCCTGCCTCTCCCATGTGACAGAGAGGGAGCAGAACAGGGTATAGCAGCTCAGCCATCCACACCCTGCCCCAAGGATTCCTTTACCCAGTACCACCCATCTCTCTCTTTCTCTGTCTCTCTGCAGTGTGTGGGGGGCCGATGGGTCTGCTCTTTAGAGACTCCAATTATCCCTGACTAGCAGACCTCCTGAAGGTGCAGAGGAAGTGCAGCTATGTCATGGCAGCTGGAATAGTGATGGGATGATTAGCGCAAGCCACGTCTCTCATTTCTGCTAAATAGTTCACATGAAATAACCACTTGTGCACATCAACAGCAGATTTACTTTATATAGGCCTAGTACACACTGTCCTGTAGGCAGTGTGTACTATATAAGCTGTGTTGATATGATGTTGTTGGTGTAGTGTTGATGTGATATTGAGGTGGTGGTGGTGTTCAGTTCATGTCAACTTTGATAAAGGTCATTTGTCCTCTGAGCTGCCCTGGTTGGGTCTGGGCTGTTCTAGCCAAGCCATAACTGAGAGATTAATTTATCATTAGGCTGCTCCATCCAAAGTCCCCTCCTTCATCAGCTCAAGTCGGCTATCTCAGCCTGACTGTTGCCTCCGGGCCTTATTGCAGGAGAAAGAGGGTCAATGTCGAAGAATGTGCTGTCGGGTGCGTTAATGTTGCGTTCAATTGCATAAACCTTTTGAGCGGGCCTCAGTCTTTAAACATTGGACAGCTAGGGGAAAGATGGCTATGTGAGTTAGGTAGTTTGAGAAGGCATGATGCAAGAGTGTGTGTGTGGCTCATTTTAACCATAACTGGTATACTCCTAGTTCTTTCGGGAATAATATCTCAATAAATATGTGACAATCGGGTATTTGCAATGCAGACCATGCTTCCTCCTCTCCCAGTGAGTGGCAAGGGCAGAGAGGTGCTGTCTTTGGGAGACAGAGAGACTGGTATGCTTTGGCTATGACAGACAGACGGATGTAGTGAATAAATAGACTGTGTGGTACACTTTGGCTTTGGACAGACAGATGGATGGGCGGGCAGTGCGGTGTGCTTTGGCCGGGGCTGCTGCTCTGTGAGCCTGGGAGGGCCAGATGTTCCCATGCAGACACACGGGTGAGATGTTCGCCATGCAGGATAAGGGCCGGGAGCTAGCGCACTCTGCAGTGGGGGCACGCATGCATACGCACAAAGGACAAGAAGGGATCCCAAATGTCTGCCACATTCTTCCCCTGGCAACACACCTTTAGACACCCTGGTTCACAGAGAAGGATCTATTTTATCCCAGACAGGCCCTGTGTTGATGTCAACATTGACATTGAGCTGACCTTACCTGCTGCTGTACATGGATAGAAAATATAATTGTTTGGGCTTTCGGGTTGTATCGACCAGGAAATCCAGCACATGGAGGGAAAGGGGCCTGGCATACAGGGAGGGCAGGGAAGGCTTAGTCTCTCACCACATTTTGGTGTGCATCTCTGACTGTGTGTGTGTGTGTCTGTGTGTATTTAGGCTATATGTATAAGAGATCAGGATAGTTTAATGGCGCTGTGGATAAATGTTCCAAGCCAGACTGAGTGCGGCGTTGCTCTGCTCAGTTCTGTGGCTGGTTGTGTAACACTGCCTGTCTGCATGATGGTTTGTGTGTGTTAAGCCCTTTTAGGATGATTTAATGGCCTTAGCTCTCCCACAGCTCAGACTACTGGAGCTGCAGTGAGCCTCCTCCTAAATCAAGCTGCCTTACACCCTGGTGCTGCTGCTGCTGACCTATGCTGGAGTCTCATCAAATCAAATCAAATGTATTTATATAGCCCTTCGTACATCAGCTGATATCTCAAAGTGCTGTACAGAAACCCAGCCTAAAACTCCAAACAGCAAGCAATGCAGGTGTAGAAGCACAGTGGCTAGGAAAAACTCCCTAGAAAGGCCAAAACCTAGGAAGAAACCTAGAGAGGAACCAGGCTATGTGGGGTGGCCAGTCCTCTTCTGGCTGTGCCGGGTGGAGATTATAACAGAACATGGCCAAGATGTTCAAATGTTCATAAATGACCAGCATGGTCAAATAATAATAAGGCAGAACAGTTGAAACTGGAGCAGCAGCACAGTCAGGTGGACTGGGGACAGCAAGGAGTCATCATGTCAGGTAGTCCTGGGGCACGGTCCTAGGGCTCAGGTCCTCCGAGAGAGAGAAAGAAAGAGAGAATTAGAGCAAACATATGTGGGGTGGCCAGTCCTCTTCTGGCTGTGCCGGGTGAAGATTATAACAGAACATGGCCAAGATGTTCAAATGTTCATAAATGACCAGCATGGTCGAATAATAGTAAGGCAGAACAGTTCAAACCGGAGCAGTCTCCTCTCGTGAGTGTGTCTGTCCTCAGAGCGAGGAACAGCTGCATTGATGTGGATCTGTTTGCTGAGCACTCAGAGGAGAAATGATAGCCGTTGAAACACCTGGAGAGGGGGGTGTCGGGAACCACTGTCCCACATGTGTACACACACAAACCCACCTCTGATTCCTATGTGAGGACAGTCTGGGATCCCAATCAGCAGCACTTTAAAAGCTTTCCTCTTTCTCCCTTTAATCACAGGCTCAATTTGTCACCAGCGTGTCCAATTTCTGATAAGCGCTTGAATATGAGCGAGCGAGGCAGGGGAAGAGCAGCACAAAATGGATGCACCTGCTCATAAATGAAATCAAGCCACTCCATCTTCATTTCCCTATGCTGCTACGCTAGCCTGCCTGGAACAATGCTGTTGCGCATTAGCTCGGCTCTGTCCACACACAAACACAGGCTGGGTCTGAAATGGCACCCTCTTCCCTATATAGTGCACTACATTTGACCAGGGCCCATATAGTGCACTATATAGGAAATATGATGCCATTTCTACAGACACTGAGTCAAGCCCATTTGAGACTAAACCAAAATGGAGAGGGTGGAGTGCGCAGTCATGTGTTTGGGCTGCTGACAGGCATTAAACTGTTTTTCACTAGTTTGACCAGTCAGATAACACACAACACTGGCATCTGTTCCGCTCTCCTCTCTCTGCCTGCCTGCTTGTGCAGTATGCACTCAATCACACACATTTTGAAGCACACGTCCACATTTTGAATCACGCTACACAGTACGCACACCTTTTATGTCACATTTTGACTCACTCATACAGTATCTCACACCCACCCTTCAAAGCACTCACAGCTCATACACACATTTTTGCTGGGAATGTTACCTTGGGCATACCTGTAATTCCATACATAAGTGGCTGTGTGGTAGGTTTCTCTGATGTAAGACCACACCACAGATATGTGACACATTAGGGCTTATGAAACCCTAGTGTCCCTTCGGGGTGCATCACAGCTTCCTGCTGCTTTACAACCCACATGATTCTCACATTTAACCCACCCTGCCAACCATGCACACTCCCTCTCTCTCTCTGTCCTGTAGTATTGGTCGATAAATGTATAGGGTTGCAAAATTCCCAGGTTTTCTAGAAATCCCAGTGTCAAGATTCATGGAATCGGGAGGGATTAAGCAGGAAATCTGTGAATCCTCCAACCAGGATTTCTGGAAAATTGCAATTATACTCCTGTTGTCTGGCTTGTACATGTGCAATCTACAGATGTAGTATTTCTCTATCTGCAGTTGTGCTTTTGGTCATTTCCATGTAAAAGGATCCATGTGCACCAACATGTGAATTCATAGGAGCATGTTAAATTGGGTGTCAAATGAAAGCTGAGCCTATATTTCTGAGAAATTAAGGCATATATGTTTTTCAACCCTTTTCTGTCGCTAAAAATGTGGAAGAAGCAAAGGCTTTGATTTCTGGTCAAACAGTTAGAAGATGGGTCTTAGAACACATCTACCAGAAAAGGTCTTAAAAGGTATTGGAAATGCATCAAAACAAAATCATGTTGAAGTAAAGACACCTGCCAACTAATAAACACTTATGTTTCATTTTGGAGAAATTGAAGAAACGTTGCTTTGTGCCTTGAAATTCCATTATAAAAAAACACCTAAGATATTTTCTCATTTCTCTCCCTCATGAGAAGGGAGAATAATGAAAGTTCACAGAAGTAACAAGTTAAGATGGGCCTGTCGATTAATTAGTGTTTTTACTGATACCAAATCTGTAACGGAATTTCTACCATTTGGATTGGCTACAATGGGAAATCATAGAAGTCACAAACCACAGTTGGGTTCACAAATTTGGAGAGCACAGTACTAGGGATGGGCACGGTTATTCCAGTATCCGAACGGACGTTAGTATTCGATTTACTTGGGAGAGTATTCATTTTTTAATAGACCATTACATTCAACATTTTAATAAAACAACAGTTTTATGAGTTTGAGTGTGCCCCATTAAAAAAAACTAAATGTTGTCGGTCAATCAAAGTGACGCTACAGTCGGTCTCCATTAGGGGTCGACCGATTAATCAGAATGGGCAATTTTAATTAGGGCGCCGGTATTTTGGGGCGCCGATTTTGCAGATTTAAAAAATATTTTTTATTTAATTTAACCTTTATTTAACTAGGCAAGTCAGTTAAGAACACATTCTTATTTTCAATGACGGCCTAGGAACGGTGGGTTAACTGCCTTGTTCAGGGGCAGAATGACAGATTTTCACCTTGTCAGCTCGGGGGATACAATCTTGCAACCTTACAGTTTAACTAGTCCCACGCTATAACCACCTGCCTCTCGTTGCACTTCACAAGGAGACTGCCTCTTACGCGAATGCAGTAGAAGCCAAGGTAAGTTGCTAGCTAGCATTAAACTGATCTTATAAAAAAAAGTCAATCAATCATAATCACACATGATTGATGATATTACTAGTTTATCTAGCGTGTCCTGCGCTGCATATAATCGATGCAACGCTGGGGGATGATTTAACAAAAGTGCATTTGCGAAAATAGCACAAATGTTGGACGACTGTACCTAACCATAAACACCAATGCCTTTGTTAAAATCAATACGCAGAAGTATATATTTTTAAACCTGCATATTTAGCTAAAGGAAATCCAGGTTAGCAGGCAATATTAACCAGGTGAAATTGTCACTTCTCTTGCGTTCATTGCACGCAGAGTTAGGGTATATGCAAAAGCTTGGGTAGCCTGGCTCATTGCAAACTAATTTGCCAGAATTGTACGTAATTATGACATAACATTGAAGGTTGTGCAATGTAACAAGAATATTTAGACTTAGGGATTCCACCCGTTAGATAAAATACAGAACGGTTCCATATTTCACTGAAATAATAAATGTTTTGTTTTCGAAATGATAGTTTCTGTATTCGACCATATTAATGACCTAAGGCTCGTATTTCTGTGTGTTATAATTAAGTCTATGATTTGATATTTGATAGAGCAGTCTGACTGAGCGATGGTAGGCAGCAGCAGGCTCGTAAGCATTCATTCAAACAGCACTTGTGTGTTTTGCCAGCATTTCTTCGCAAGCAGAGCGCTGTTTATGACTTCAAGTCTATCAACCTAATGGCTGGTTAGCGGGGTGCATGCTAATAACATTTCAAAGGTCACTCGCTCTGAGACTAGGAGTAGTTATTCCCCTTGCAGAGGGTTTTTGTGGAGCGATGGGTAACGCTGCTTCGAGTGTGGCTGTTGTCGATGTGTTCCTGGTTCGAGCCCAGGTAGGGGCGAGGAGAGGGCCAGAAGCTATACTTACACTGGCAATACTGTAGTGCCTATAAGAACATCTAATAGTCAAAGGTATATGAAATACAAATGGTATAGAGATAAATAGTCCTATAAATACTATATTAACTACAACCTAAAACCTCTTACCTTGGAATATTGAAGGTCTCATGTTAAACAGAACCACCAACTTTCATATGTTCTCATCTTCTGAGCAAGGAACTCAGATGTTAGCTTTTTTACATGGCACATATTGCACTTTTACTTCTTCAAAACTTTGTTTTTGCATTATTTAAACCAAATTGAACATGTTTCATTATTTATTTGAGGCTAAATTGATTTGTATATATGTATTATATTAAGTTAAAATAAGTGTTCATTCAGTATTGTTGTAATTGTCATTATTACAAATAAAAAAAAATATAAAATAGGCAGATTTTTAATTGGTATCGGCTTTTTTTGGTCCTCCAATAATCTGTATCGAAAAATCATAATCGGTCGACCTCTAGTCTCCATGTGTAGGAAGTGAAGTGGGATTTTTCTAATCAATGCAAAATGGAATAAAAATAGCAGAATTAAATTGGCTAAATGTGGAGTAGGCTACAATGATCAGCCTACGGAAGGCGGCGGGCAATTTCCTAAATATTGATGCATCTCAACATAGAAGCCATTTGGGAGATTCGGTTGAGACTTGAGTGCATGACTTCACTCCACTGAGCCCTTGACAAAACACAACATGGTGGACAATTTCTCTTGCCTCGGATATGAAACTAGTAGTACCCACCAAATTCAATGACAGTTAAAAAATTTATACGAATCTGACATTACCGCTCCCCAATAACATTGTCTACGAGGACGGCTTGCTAGCTAGCTACAGTATTTGATTCATATCAGCCGCTTTCTTATTGAACAGCTCAGCTAGCTAGTGAAATGCTCATTTGCAATGCTAGCTAGCTACCGTTAGCTAGACTCAGGAGCTCATGTGGACATACTGTATGCTTCAGGAGCCAGCCAGCTGGTTAGATAGGATTGCACCATAATGCAACAACTGGCTACCAGTTTGTTTTCAGACAAATATTTTCAACTCGTCAACCTAGTTTATCCACTGGCCACCGCTTTTAGGAGGATAGCTAATTACTGAAATCTAGCTGGCTAGATCACTGGCCAGGCAGTAGCCACTAACTAATCGTGGACACATGACCTACCTATTCTTTGATACATTTGGATTAACTTGGTCATATCAAGCAACACAGACCATTTGTGGAATGGAAAAATAACAATATTAGTGGGCTCGTTTTTGTGAATGATCGTACAGTGAAAGTAAAATAGATTGGTAGCTAGCTGGTGATGCTTTTATTTGCTATTTGGTGATCAAGCTTAAGGTGGGTTTCCCAAACGGCATGAGCTAGATGGCTCTGTGGAGCATCTGTGTGACATCACCCGACTGGGGCTATGTCGACATTGCCCTCGCTTTCCTACGGAAAGACAATTCGCAACAGGTAGGTTCTTGTTTCATATAGAGTTGTTGAAGACATTGGATGTAGAGCACAGCAAAATAGCCTCAATTAGCCTTTCTAGCTAGCTTCTTTACAACAATTTGATTCAGTCAAGAGGCACAAAAGTTTTATTTTTAAGTATTACCCCTTTTTTCTCCCCAATTTCGTGGTATACAATTGGTAGTTAGTCTTGTCTCATCGCTGCAACTCCCATACGGACTCGCGAAGGTCATCCTAAACACTGCTTAGGACTCACTGCTTCTTGACACAATGCCCACTTAACCCAGAAGCCAGCTGCACCAATGTGTTGGAGGAAACGCTGTCCACCTGGTGACTGTGTCGGTGGGCCAATTGTGCGCCGCCCCATGGGTCTCCCAGTCGCGGCTGTCAGTGACAGGACCTGGACTCGAACCCAGAATCTCTAGTGACACAACTAGCACTGCCTTAGACCACTGCACCACTCAGGAGGCCTGTGATAGACAAACTTGTTGCTGTTATCTAACTAGCGTGAGTCTGGCTACTTTCTCTCTCTCGCTCTCGCTCTCTTCCATTCCATGTACATACACTTTCACACAGACCTGTCCCTGCTCCTCTCTTGCCCCTTACCAACCCTCCTGCTGAAACAAGTAAAAACAAATATATATATATTCAGACCCATTAACTTTTTCTACATTTTGTTACATTACAACCTTAATCTAAAATGGATTTTAAAAATACTAATCCTCAGCAATCTACACATAATACCCCATAATAACAAAGCGAAAACAGGTGTTTAGAAATTAGTGCAAATGTCTTAAAAAATGAAAACATATCTTATTTACGTAAGTCTATAGGTTAATCAGCATAATTTACTGGAATTAAATTGGCGCGGGTATATTTTCGTTAGTCATCATGTATCACATGCGCACAGCATACAGCTATCCCATAATGACAAAGAGAACTGTCTAAACAGTTTAGCACTTTTTTTTTTTAAATAACAGAAATACCTTATTTACATAAGTCTTCAGACCCTTTGTTATGAGACTCGCAATTGAGCTCAGGTAGATTCTGTTTCCATTGACCATCCTTGACATGTTTCTACAACTTGATTGGAGTCCACCTGAGGTAAATTTCAATTAATTGGACATGATTTGGAAAGGCACACAAGTCTATATAAGGTCCCACAGTTGACAGTGCATGTCAGAGCAAAACCAAACCATGAGCTCGAAGGAATTGTCCGTAAAGCTCAGAGACAGGATTGTGTCGAGGCACAGATCTGGAAAAGGGTACCAAAACATTTCTGCAGCAATGGTCCCCAAGAACACAGTGGCCTCCATTCTTCAATGGAAGAAGGTTGGAATCACCAAGGTTCTTCCTAGAGCTGGCCGCCCGGCCAAACTGAGCAATCGTGGGTGAAGGATGTTGGTCACGGAGGTGACCAAGAACCTGATAGTTACTCTGACAGAGCTCTAGTGTTCCTCTGTGGAGATGGGATAACCTTCCAGAAGGACAACCATCTCTGCAGCACTCCACAAATATGGCCTTTATGATAGAGTGGCCAGACGGAATCCAAAAAGGCACATGAAAGGCCACTTGGAGTTTGGAAATAGGCACCTAAAAGACTCGGACTATGAGAAACAAGATTCTCTGGTCTGATGAAGCCAAGATGGAACTCTTTGGACTGAATCCAAGCAGGCTGTTATGTGCCTAATACTGTGGCGTGGCTTCCGTCTGGCCACTCTCCCATAAAGGCCTTATTGGTGGAATACTGCAGAGATGGCATTCCTGGAAGGTTCTCACATCTCCACAGAGGAACTTTGAAGCTCTGTCGGTGACCATCGTGTCTTGGTGGTTCCAAACATCTTCAATTTAAGAATGATGAATATGTTCTCGGGGACCTTCAATGTTGCATAAGTTTTTCCCCCCGTTTTTTTGTCCCTTTCCCCAGATATGTGCCTCAACACAATCCTGTCTTGGAGCTCGACGTACAATTGCTTCAACCTCATAGCTTATTTTTTGCTCTGACATGCACTGTCAACTGTGGGACCTTATAGACAGTTGTGTGCCTTTTCAAATCATGTCCAATCAATTGAATTTACCACAGGTGGACTCCAATCAAGTTGTAGAAACATCTCAAGGATGGTCAATGGAAACAGAATCTACCTGAGCTCAATTGCGAGTCTCATAACAAAGGGTCTGAATACTTATGTAAATAAGGTATTTCTGTTAATTAAAATAAAAAAAAAGTGCTAAACTGTTTAGACAGTTCTCTTTGTCATTATGGGATAGCTGTATGCTGTGCGCGTGTGATACATGATGACTAACGAAAATATACCCGCGCCAATTTAATTCCAGTAAATTATGCTGATTAACCTATAGACTGATAAGCATGACCTGTTAAATGTGTTTTCTGCAGCTAACCGATCAATGGTTAACCGTGAATATCCTTAGTACTGAACTGAACTCTACTGTTCTGTGCTGTACTGTACTCTACGGAGCTCTACTGTTCTGTGCTGTACTGTACTCTACGGAGCTCTACTGTTCTGTACTTTGATGTCAACTTATGAAACATATGTCTATGATTGGTTCAGATTTGACCAACCAAATTATCTATTGTTGGGGCAGAGCTCATTAAAATAATAGCCAGTGTGTAGAATCATACCCCAATATACAAAAAAGCATATTTGTAACTTTTGTGTACCTATTTGGGAAACATCACCACGAAGACATTCATATCCATAATTATGCATTTCTTTGTAGTACAGATCAGGGACACATGATGAAATTCAGTTATCGGGTGTAAATCCACTTCACTTACTGTAGTTCAATAGCCAAAATTTAAAAAATCTGCGTCAATGTATCATGTCGTAGCTGACACCCCATTCTTTCTGCAGACATCGTTGAATCTTAAATTGGACCAGATATGAGTTTTTGGAAAATGTGGACACAAAAAAACAAGGAGATTTTACAGAAATTCTGTTACTGAACTTTGGATCTGCACAATTCTGCCAGGAAATGTTTTTTTTTTAAATGTTCAGTGTAAATTGTTATAAGTAGTCCTGTGCATGGACTTGTATGGTTAAACTTTGAAATCATTGGTTTTTGTTTAGCAAACATTATTTTTCAGCTCAATTCCGTTATCATGGAATTGCCCTTTTACAAACACTACATAGCTTGGTGTCAGACATCTTCACGTGATTGAGTGGCTGCATTGTTGTCTCCTTTGATAAAGAGTAAAGCTCTTAGATTACATTGATGTGGGATTTAGAAAAGACAAAAGGGACAATGTTGCTCTTGTATGAAGACGATAAGGCCTATCTCAGGGCTGTAGTATGGTTAGCCTACCCCTGAGGGTGTACTGCAGAGCAGGGTCTCTCCTGTAATGTGGTGTGCAAGTCGCTCTCCCTCAGTTATCAGTCATCCGCCATGTACCAATCTGTGTTTGAACAGATGCAGGCCAGGACTGCTCCAAACCTAACTGTCAAGTGTCACTCTTAATTGCAAAGCAGGAAGCGTAATGGCTACCACAGATCCTTGCCACGGCTGTTTTTATTAATAACCCCTGACTGATTTAATTATAAAGGTTAGTGCTTGGTGTTTTTAACACTAGGTGTATTTAGTGTGACTAAAATCAAATGTAGGACTTTTAAATTGTGTATTTAAAAACCTACAGCTCTGAATTGCTGCCCAGAGATCTCAATATGGTTTTTAATGCATGTCAGCCATTGGGGATTCTCTCCCTGTGTGGTTGGTTTTTAGACAATCACATCTCTGAAAGCAGTTAGTTTTTTCCTCACTGAGGCATGTCCTCTCAGCCCTCTCTCTGCACTGTGAATGGATGTAGAGTGGAAAGAAATAAGTTAATAAGTAGCCCCACACTCACACTCCTGTCTCGCACTTTCCACATTAACTTCTTGATGCGCCCATCCCGTTAGCGGGATCATTTTCGTCAACATCCGCTGAATTGCAGAGCGCCAAATTTAAATCACTAAAAATATTTTATTTTCATGAAATCACAAGTGCAATATAGAAAAACACAGCTTAGCTTGTTGTTAATCCACCTGGCGTGTCAGATTTCAAAAAAGCTTTTCAGCGAAAGCATACCAAGCGTTTATGTAAGGACAACTCTCTCAGCAGACAAAACATTACGAACAGCTAGCAGCCAAGAAGATTGGTCACGAAAGTCAGAAAAGCAATAAAATGAATCGCTTACCTTTGATCTTTGGATGTTTGCACTCACGATACTCCCAGTTACACAATAAATGTTCATCTGTAGGATACACTCATTACATTTTATCTTCAAGACAAAAGCAGAGTTATTGTAACAATGTCTTCATTAAGTAATGTTAGCCTATCAAATGTATTTTTAACCCCCTCTCACCAATATAAAAAGTAAAGTAGGCCTAACTTAGAACATTACAACAAACCAGGCTTAATTTGTATCGATATCATGAAAATCATCTGGTAAATTGAAAACATTGGAAACATGGGTATAAATGAATTCACCTTGACGAGCCTAGAAGTTCAGCATCCCGGGGTCGCCTCTTCACTGTTGACGTTGAGACTAGTGTTCTTGCGGGTACTATTTTAATGAAGCTGCCAGTTGAGGACTTGTGACGTGTCTGTTTCTCAAACTAGACACTAATGTACTTGTCCTCTTGCTCAGTTGTGCAACGGGGCCTCCCACTCCTCTTTATATTCTGGTTAGAGACAGTTTGCGCTGTTCTGTGAAGGGAGTAGTACACTGTTGTACGAGATCTTCAGTTTCTTGGCAATTTCTCACATGGAATAGACTATTTCTCAGAACAAGAATTGACTGAGAAGAAAGTACTTTGCTCCTGGCCATTTTGAACCTGTAATCGAACCCACAAATGCTGATGCTCCAGATACTCAAGTAGTCTAAAGAAGGCCTGTTTTATTGCTTCTTTAATCAGTACAACAGTTTTCAGCTGTGCTAACATAAGTGCAAAATGGTTTTCTAATGATCAATTAGCCTTTTAAAATGATCCATTTGGATTGGCTAACACAATGTGCCATTGAAACACGGGAGTGATGGTTGTTGATAATGGGCATCTTTATGCCTATGTAGATATTCCATTAAAAATCAGCTGTTTCCAGCTACAATAGTCATTTACAACATTAACAATGTCTACACTAAATTTCTGATCAATTTGATGTTATTTTACTGTGCAAAAAAAGTAGTTTTTCTTTCAAGAACAAGGACATTTGTAAGTGACCCCAAACTTTTGAACGTGTGTGGATGGGTGGTGGCAAGAAAAAGTGTGTGAACCCTCTGAAAATACCTGGATTTCTGCATTAATTGGTCATAAAATTTGATCTAATCTTCATCTAGGTCATAACAGTCTGCTTAAACTAATAACACACACACAATTCTAAGTTTTCATGTCTCTATTGAACACATTGTGTAAACATTCACAGTGTAGGGTGGAAAAGTATGTGAACCCTTGGATTTAATAACTGGTTGACCCTCCTATGGCAGCGATAACCTCAACGAAACTTTTTCTGTAGTTGCGGATCAGACCTGCACAATGGTCTGGAGGAATTTTTTACCATTCCTCTTTACATAACTGTTTCAGTTCAGCAATATTCTTGGGATGTCAGGGGTGAACTACTCTCGAGGTCATGCCACAGCATCTCAATCGTGTTGAGGTCAGGACTCGGACTGGACCATTTCAGAAGGCAAATTTTCTTCTGTTGAAGCCTTTGTGTTTTGGGTCGTCCTGTTACATCACCCAACGTCTATTGAGCTTCAATTGGCGGACAGATAGCCTAACATTCTCCTGCAAAATATCTTGATAAATTTGGGAATTCAGTTTTACGTCAATGATGGCAAGCTGTCCAGGCCCTGAGGCAGCAAAGCAACCCCAAACCATGATGTTCCCTCCACCATACTTTACAATTGGGATGAGGTTTTGATGTTGGTGTGCTGTGACCATTTTTCTGCACACATAGTGTTGTGTGTTCCTTCTAAACAACTCAACTGTAGTTTCATCTGTCCACAGAATATGTTGCCAGTAGCACTGTGGAACATCCAGATGCGCTTTTGCAAACTTCAGACATGCAGAAATGTTTTTTTTCGACAGCAGTGGCTTCTTCCGTGGTGTCCTCCCATGAACAGCATTCTTGTTTAGTGTTTTACGTATCGTAGACTCGTCAGAGATGTTAGTATGTTCCAGAGATTTCTGTAAGTCTTTAGCTGACACTCTAGGATTCTTCTTAACCGTATTGAGCATTCTGCGCTGTGATCTTGCAGTCATCTTTGCATGACGACCACTCATAGGGAGAGTAGCAACAGTGCTGAACTTTCCATTTATAGACAATTTGTCTAACCGTGGAATGATGAACATCAAGGCTTTTAGAGATCCTTTTGTGACCCTTACCAGCTTTATGCAAGTCAGCCATTCTTAATCTTTGTTCTTCTGAGATCTCTTTTGTTCGAGGCATGGTTGACATCAGGCAATGCTTCTTGTGAATAGCAAACTCAATTTTTTTATTTTTTTATTTATTGGGTAAGGCAGCTCTAACCAACATATTCAATATTGTCTCTGTGATTGGACTTCAGGTTAGCTGACTCCAATTAGCTTTTGGAGAAGTCATTAGCCTAGGGGTTCACATACTTTTTCCAACCTACACTGTGAATGTTTAAATTATGTATTCAATATAGACAAGAAAAATACAATCTGTGTGTTATAAGTTTAAGCACACTGTGTGTCTATTGTTTTGACCTAGATGAAGATCAGATCAAATTGAATTACCAATTTATGCAGAAATCCAGGTAATTCCAAAGGGTTCACATACTCTTTCTTGCCACTGTGTGTGTGTCTCTCATATTGTAACAGGCTGTTACTGCAATTTCAGGTACAAATTCAAAAACAAGTATCAAATATTAGGAAAATGTCTATACATTTTAGCTGTTACAAAAACATTGCTTTGCTATTACCATTTATACTGTAGGAGTGTTGGCTCAACGAGGCAGTTCTGTTTACACAGCCCTGCTTCAAAGGGGCCAACTGTCGGGCGAGTGTCGTGCTTCAACTCCGGAGATAGCGGTCAAGATGTAGCAAGTATGCAGGTTTACATTTTAATAATATGTGTAGCTGACGGTATTTTTACGAAAAGTCTTAAGTGTGAAGAGGCTCTTATTGTCTAAACCAGCTCTGAGTTGCTCTAGTCTCCCTTCTCTCTCCCTCATCACCACAGCAGCAATTTCTTTGTTTGATTTCTTAACTTTTCTGTTGCTTGTTTCTCCTTTTTCCATTCTCTCCCCTCCCTCACTCATTTTAAACATACACTGTACATAGTATTACACACACATTATTTTTTGTTGTAAAAAGCAGCCTGGGTTGATGAGGGCTGGCATCTCTATGGTTGAAAAATAAAAATGTCAGCCAGCCCAGCCTTGGACTACACACCTCAGAATCTGCCACAGTCATCAGGATCTCTTGTGTGAGAATGTCGAACACGCGCACACACGCCATGTATGCACACATATACTACACTCACACGCCATGTATCCACACACATACCACATGTACACGCCATGTGTATACACACACAGTGGAACAGAACGGCGACCGCTTACATGCCTGTGGGCCCCGAGCAAGCAACAGCACTGTTTCAGCTAATCCTGTTCCGCCTCTGCTGTTTGTACATCCCAGATGGGCTAATGAAGGCCACACTGATGTGAACAGTACGCACAAGAGCAGGCGAGGGCTTTTTTAATTTAGAATGCTCCGGTTCGGAATTCAAGGATAAAAAGCTATTTTCTTTCTGTTCCCCTTTCTCTTTCTTTTACCTCGGCATTCAGCTCTCCTCGCTCGCAAAAGAAAAGTAATTTAATTCTATGTCCCTGGGAGTATGCACACACACTCACGCACACTCTAGGATACAATGAATTTCTCCCAACAAGCTTTTTCCTTGGCTCTATTACTGACCCTATGACCTCAGGGTAAACACGCAATTAAATAACAGCAGCACACAGCCTGTTCGGCTTTCTCCTTTCCTTCTCCCTCAGTCATTATCACAACACAGAGGCTTAGCTCTCTTAATTGCTTTCACCTTCATTTGGGAAAGACTGCTAAGGACTAGTGGTTAATACTCACAACCAACCAAACAGAGTTTTCTCACTTTTTTATAGCAAGGAGGCATTTTTCGGAACCATCTTTTCTAATGCTACTTATTTTGATGCTGCACTCTTAGTTTTCATAAACACATATTAAATGCACTAGTTTCCCCCTTGCATAGGCTACATTACAGCTGAACCCTGGTCTCTTCCTGCCCCGAAATCGTTGGTTTGTTTTTCTCTGCAATTATCCCTATGATCCATTTCCTAACACTTCCGCCTGAATGTTTAACCAATGCAGATTGCCCTGACGTGGGTAGATATTGACTAATGCAATTATAGCTGGCTGGTGTAATTTTCTAAATGGCCCTCGCCTCTCACACTGTTTTTTTTAGATGGGTGAGTTGTTCTGCCTGTCTTTCTAACCCCTCTGAGAAATGGAGGAAAGATATAGGCTTGTGTTGCGTCAAATTATTGGAGCAATTTGACATGACATGTCATGGCGTCTCGAAATGGCTTGAAGTTGTGCTTGTGACCTTGCATGCATCAGTTTTCAAGTACAGCATTGTCTCATCACTAAACTCTTATAAAAAGAGGCTCACTCAAATAGACAACTATGAGTTGTTGTGGTGGAGACTGAAGAGTCACTTGCTGTGTCATGGGTCTCTAACGCATGTCGATGTTATGTAACGTTGTCGAAAGTGATGTTATGAAAATGCTTTTAGAACATATTAGACGTTTGAGTTCCTAGCACAAGATTAGAGAGATGAAAACATCATAGGAATGGTAGAGCACACCTGCTTTATTCATGGCTTTTTGATCTAGATCCTGAGCAGTGAATAAAGTAAAAGCTAAAACTACCAATTTTGAAAGGGGAAAAACAACATACTAACAATCATTATTAACCAGCTGTATAGTCTGGTCAAACATCCACTTGCATATGTTTTCCAGCTCATTCAGCTGTACGCTATATCACAGTGATTTTCACATTGTCCGGGGCATCAGATCTAAATGCATGATGTCCACATTGACAAATCAGATAGCTAGCATCGAATAAGCTTGTATAGTCCAGTCAAAATCCCACTTCCACATTTTGTGTTCATTCAGCGGGCAAAGTCTAGCTGTGTTAAACATTACAGTAGTTTTGAAATGGGCAACGGAAAGTACTGTCTTAGCCAGTAAGCAAGCTAACAGCATTGTAATTCCCACATAGTCACTTTTGCAGGCTGATTGTGTACACTGTGCATAAAATGGTATTCAATATGGTTTGCAGTATGTTCTGCAAGGTTAGCTATGTAGGGACGTTGACACAGTCAATTGCAGCTAGTAAGGCTTGTAATCCAGCTGGATACAGGTGCCTGCCTGGGTCACTGCAGAGTAAAGTCCATATCATACCAATCTAACCCACCTGGGTTATACCATGTGGGCAATTAGGAATCCGTTGGCGTAGCAGAGGCCACGCACACACACGGGGAACAGGGGTGTGGTGAGGAGGAGCCCTGATCTTATGAAGCTGCAGCATCTGATATCTCAAAGCTGTGCTAGAGAGAGCCTGACTGTCAACAACGGTCTTACTGTACTTTCTGAGTGTTTGTGTTGTTGAAAGACCGTGTTTTTTTTCTGTCTGATATATGTATTTCAAGTTGATGTGGCCTAGTCACTGGGTAGGAGACCAATGCCCTGTCTGTCTGCCTGTCTGTCTGGTTTCATCATCTCTTGCTGTAGTCTCTCTACCACTATAGAGCAGAGTGTCAGCTGGAGCATTACCATAGACTGACCTTTGCTTCTGCGCTCCCCAATTTTCTGACATTCAGGGGAGGTGTGTTTGTGTGCAAAGGAAGTCCCCCCCCCCAAAACAATTGGACAAGCAGATTATAGATTTAAGTTGTCTGAATGGACAAGTAGAATAAATTCCCGCAAAAATCACAATGTCAAACAACTAGGCTACTCCAATCAAAATGGGTTCAAAGTGTCCTCCAGTTGCCATGTGTTGTGCACTGTCCTACCAATCTCTGCAGAGCGCTTCGGTGTAGAATTATTGGATGCCTGCATTTCCTTGATCAAAGTCAGCCTACTGTGGTTGATATTCATTGCTAGTTTGTGAGTTATTTGCCCAGTTATAGCTAATTGTTAGTCATGAAAATCCTGAAAAGGGCATGGTGTTATGCATCCCCTGCGTGTGCCAGTGCACTTGGGTGTTATCCAGATTGCCATGTCGGGATATTCAGTAATACCGGCACTGAACACAAGGGGCACCATTTTCAAACCTCACTGATCCTCTGTAATCCGAAGGTTAGCAAAACAAACAGATGCATGTAAAATCCAATAGAGAATGCTAACTAAATGCTACTGAGCACATTGCAAACATTTTGTGTCTTTGACCGAAAGTATTTGCAGGACAGACTCAAAGTTATTCAAGTAACAAAATATTCAGTGTGCTGCATGCAGAAAACAAATATTAGACAGCAAGACTTGATCCAGGGGGGATTCTCTGCTGTTACCAAGTGACCGTAACCACTGAGCTACATGGCTAAGTAGCTACTAAAGGCTCCAGTTTCTTGTCATTGTGTGCTTACAAACAAACACTAAGTGACTGGGGACAACCAGTAAACTTCATAATGACAAATTATGTGACGTAGAATGAAGAACACAATTTTTATCGTCTAGCGTATTGCACAAGTTCACTGCAGGTATTTACTTAAAAGTAGCTACAAATATTCAAATTCATAAAAAAGAACATAAAATAGTTTCAATGATGTTGTAAAACATCCCATGGCTATATCCAAATACCCCGGTATGCGGTATAATAGTATGTCGCCCAAGCCTACAGCAAACTAACTAGATAACCAGCAAAACAACACAATATGCTTTAAATTGGCTACCTCACTAGTTAAATATTTAGCTAGTTGCATGTATTAATGTAATTGTCATTCCGATGTACTAAAAAACGTTCCACCAGCACTCGTCTATAACCACAAATGGCTGACATGCAGTTGATACGGGTGCACAGTTGATGAAACCAATGCTGCACACTCAAGTTCTAAAACTGTCTCAAGTGCTCAGAATTGGGTGTAATTCTGACACCGTTGGAATGCTGGTATTCTCCTCTATTCAGTATTTCTGACAATGTTCCCCCCTCTCAAAGATATTCTTAGAATATCCTAAATGACAAGGAGCTCCACAGAAAAAAATGTATCCTTAAGAATTCCTGGTCTCCGGCATAGTTTGGAAATGCCGATCGGCGGTCAAGAACGCAGAGTTCATTTCAGCCTATGCTACCCTTCAGTCCCTTGACTTTTTGGCGATGATTGAGACATGGATCACCCCAGAGAACACTGCTACTCCAGCTGCTCTCTCTCTATCTGTCTGTGTTCTCACATACAGTACCAGTCAAAAGTTTAGGTGTGTCCACTCATTCAAGGGTTTTTCTTTATTTTTACTATTTTCTACGTTGTAGAATAATATGGACGACGTCAAACTATGAAATAATGCATATTTTAGATTCTTCAAAGTAGCCACCCTTTGCCTTGATGATAGCTTTGCACACACTTGGCATTCTTTCAACCAGCTTCACTTGGAATGCTTTTCCAACATTCATGAAGGAGTTCCCACATATGCTGAGCACTTGTTGGCTGCTTTTCCTTCACTCTGCGGTCCAACTCATCCCAAACCATCTTAATTGGGTTGAGATCGGGTGATTGTGGAGGCCAGGTCATCTGATGCAGCACTCGATCACTCTCCTCAGTCAATTAGCCCTTACACAGCCTGGAGGTGTGTTGGGTTATTGTCTGGTTGAAAAACAAATAAGTCTCATCAAATCAAGAATCGGCTTTCTATTCCGCAACAAAGCCTCCTTCACTCACGCTGCCAAGCTTACCCTAGTAAAACTGACTATCCTACCGATCCTCGACTTCGGCGACGTCATCTACAAAATTGCTTCCAACACTCTACTCAGCAAACTGGATGCAGTTTATCACAGTGCCATCCGTTTTGTCACTAAAGCACCTTATATTACCCACCACTGCGACTTGTATGCTCTAGTCGGCTGGCCCTCGCTACATATTCGTCGCCAGACCCACTGGCTTCAGGTCATCTACAAGGCCATGCTAGGCAAAGCTCCGCCTTATCTCAGCTCACTGGTCACGATGGCAACACCCATCCGTAGCACGCGCTCCAGCAGGTGTATCTCATTGATCATCCCTAAAGCCAACACCTCATTCGGCCGCCTTTCGTTCCAGTACTCTGCTGCCTGTGACTGGAACAAATTGCAAAAATCGCTGAAGTTGGAGACTTTTATCTCCCTCACCAACTTCAAACATCAGCTAGCTGAGCAGCTAACCGATCACTGCAGCTGTGCATAATCTATTGGTAAATAGCACACCCATTTTCACCTACCTCATCCCCACAGTTTTTATTTATTTACTTTTCTGCTCTTTTGCACACCAATATCTCTACCTGTACATGATCATTTATCACTTCAGTGTTAATCTGCAATATTGTAATTATTCGCCTACCTCCTCATGCCTTTTGCACACATTGTATATAGACTCCCCTTTTTTTCTCTGTGTTATTGACTTGTTAATTGTTTACTCCATGTGTAACTCTGTGTTGTCTGTTCACACTGCTATGCTTTATCTTGGCCAGGTCGCAGTTGCAAATGAGAACCTGTTCTCAACTAGCCTACCTGGTTAAATAAAGGTGAAAATAAAATAAAAAAATAAAAAGCGCAAACCAGGTGGGATGGCGTATCACTGCAGAATACTGTGGTAGCCAAGCTGGTTAAGTGTGCCTTGAATTCTAAACATCACTGACAGTGTCACCAGCAAAGCACCCCCATACCATCACACCTCCTCCTCCATGCATCACGGTGGGAACCACACATGTGGAGATCATCTGTTCACCTACTCTGCTTCTCACAAAGACACGGCGGTTAGAACCAAAATTCTCAAATTTGGACTAATCAAACCAAAGAACAGATTTTCACCAGTCTAATGTCCATTGCTCATGTTTCTTGGCCCAAGCAAGTCTCTTCTTATTATTAGTGTCGTTTTAGTATTGGTTTCTTTGCAGCAATTCACCATGAAGGCCTAATTCATGCAGTTTCCTCTGAACAGTTGTCTGTTACTTGAACTCTGTGATGCGTTTATTTGGGCCGCAATCTGAGGTGCAGTTAACTCTAATGAACGTATCCTCTGCAGCAGAGGGGTCTTCCTTTCCTGATGTGGTCCTCGTCCTCATGAGCCAGTTTCATCATAGTGCTTGATGGTTTTTGTGACTTCACTTGAAGAAACTTTCAAAGTTCTTGACATTTTCGGGATTGACTAACCTTCATGTCTTAGTAATGATGGACTGTCTTTCTCTTTTTTACACCCCTACAACAAGGTAGGCGTTGGCTCAACAAGGTAACTGATTGGCTCAAATGCATTAAGAAGGAAAGAAATTCCAAAAATTAACTTTAAACAAGGCACACCTGTTAATTGAAATGCATTCCAGGTGACTAGCTCATGAAGGTGGTTGAGAGAATCCCAAGAGTGTGCCAAGCTGTCATCAAGGCAAAGGGTAGCTACTTTGAAGAATCTAAAATATAATTTGTTTAATACTTTTTTGGTTACTACATGATTCCATATGTGCTATTTCATCGTTTTGATGTCTTCACTATTATTCTACAAAGTAGAAAATAGTCAAAATAAAGAAACCCTTGATTGAGTAGTTGTGTCCAAACTTTTGATTGGTACTGTGTGGGTGTGTGTGTATATATAGACAGTTTGGACACACCTACAGATTCTTCAAAGTAGCTACACTTTGCCTTGATGACAGCTTTGCACACTATTGGCATTCTGTCAACCAGCTTCATGAGGTAGTCACCTGGAATGCATTTGAATTAACAGGTGTGCCTTGTTACAGGTTAATTTGTGGAATTTCTTTCCTTCTTAATGTGTTTCAGCCAATCAGTTGTGTTGTGACAAGGTAGGGGTGGTATACAAAAGATAGCCCTATTTGGTAAAAGACCAAGTCCGTATTTGGACAAGAACAGCTCAAATAAGCAAAGAGAAACGACAGTCCATCATTACTTTAAGACATGAAGGTCAGTCAATCTGGAACATTTCAAGAACTTCGAAAGTTACTTCAAGTGCAGTTGCAAAAAACATAAAGCTCTAAGGTGCAGGGTTCAGTAACCGGGTGGTAGCCGGCAAGTAACAGTGACAAAAGTTCAGGGCAGGGTACTGGGTGGAGGACAGCCAGTAGTAACTATTTCACAGTCTGACGGCCTTGAAATAGACGCTGTTTTTCAGTCTCTCGGTTCAAGCTTTGATGCCCCTGAACTAACCTCGCCTTCTGGATGATAGCGGGGTGAACGGGCCGTGGCTCGGGTGGCTGAGGTCCCTGATTTTCTTGGCCTTCCTGTGACACCGGGTCCTATAGATGTCGTCGAGGGCCGGCAGTGTGCCCCTGGTGATGCGTTGGGCAGACCACACCACCCTCTGGAGAGCCCAACAGGATTCTTTCAATGGTGCATCTGTAAAAGATTGAGAGCCAAGAAGTGTCTTAAGGGCCAAGCCAAATTCTCAGCCTCCTGAGATTGAAGAGGTGCTGTTGAGCCACCTTCACCACACTGGCTGTGTGGGTGGACCATTTAGGATTTTCAATGATGTGTACGCCAAGGATCTTGAAGCTTTTCATATTCTCCACTGTGGCCCCATCGATGTGGATGGGGGCGGGCTCCCTCTGCTGTCTCCTGAAGTCCACGATCCACTTCTTCGTTTTGTTAAATGCCTTGCTCAAAGCCACAACTGTAGCATATATAATATATGAGATCAGAGACCAGCAGCCTTCCATTGTCAATACCAGTGATTTAACATGCATTTTATTTTGTGAAGTGGTTCCTTGCATCATACAGCAAAATGTAAAGTCACGTTTTTGGCCCATGGTTTTTTGCAAAAAAAAATCTGTCCTTGTCTGAATAAGTGGCTAAAAAACTTCATGTCAAGCCCTTGTGTGTGTGTGTGTGTGTGTGTGTGTGTGTGTGTGTGTGTGTGTGTGTGTGTGTGTGTGTGTGTGTGTGTGTGTGTGTGTGTGTGTGTGTGTGTGTGTGTGCAACAAACCAATAAATTGAGATCTTGTTTTGACTGAACCCTCCCATCCTCGTCTATCTATATTCTTCTTGAAACACCTGCAACCACACGTCTGCAGTTGATGTGAGGTTGACTACCTCCACCCCAATGTCTTTTGTGTTCTTGAAAAGATTGTCATCCTTGCAGAAAAATATTGGCACTAAGATGAAAGAATGGAAAGAGAGGGGGGAATCTTCCTTGCAGCTGTAAGACCGGTGCTGAAATCTTCTATTCCTCAAATCCTTACAGGGAGGAAAAACCAACCTATCAGGCCAATTAAAGTTAATGCGTGGTGACACGTTGAATCAAGGGCAGGGATTGCTGCCATATGGTTGGCCACTGGTCAGGCTGTAAATCAGGAAGAAGAGTGTGCAGGACTGAGGGAGGAGGGGGGGGGGTGTCAGGGAGGATGACGCAGCATCACCCTTTGCCACATAGAATGGAACATGATCTGTCTGGTGGTGTGAAGAAAGTGCACTCCCTCTACCGCCCATTACCCCCGTCAAGCCTCCCCCAGCCCTAGCCTCCCTTCCACCTCTGTGTGTGTGTGTGTGTGTGTGTGTGTGTGTGTGTGTGTGTGTGTGTGTGTGTGTGTGTGTGTGTGTGTGTGTGTGTGTGTGTGTGTGTGTGTGTGTGTGTGTGTGTAACTGCCAGCTTCATTAAGGCGTGTTTTGTTTCCCCTCCCAGGGAGGATTTAAATGAGCTGTCATCCTGACCTTTTTCAGCTCCTGTGTTTTTAAAGGGAGTTCATCTCACCCTCTCTCTCCTTCTACAGGGGACAGACACTTTTAAGCCGGCACCCTGCGGCAGACGGCCATGCCAAGGTTGTTTTGTGGGTAATTTCCTTCCTCATAACAACGCGGTGTGTGTGTTTGTCTGTGCTCCGGTGTTTGTTCTGATGCCACACAGCAGCAAAGGAGAAGGGCACGGGGCAACACACTCTGTCAACTTAATTTGCTCCCTGACTGTTCTTCAGTACAAGCATCTGTGGTGTTTTTAATACTGTAACTAAATGAAGCAGTCTGCAATTAAATCTGTTCTCTCTGCTGATGTTACTGGGTGGCAAGCTCTCACACACATACAGCCTCTCATTATTAAAGTACCTTGTTATTTATTTAATTGTATACGGTCTCTCTGCTCCATTGTTTGATATCCCTAAATGTACTCCTGTTGTGGCTGTTGCGGACTGTAGTAGGGCTGGGCGATATGGCCAAAATAGCATATCATGGTATTTTTCAAATTTATGATGGTATTTTATGTTTTTGATTAATAAAAGTTCTACATTTTCTTTTGAGTAGTGTGTGACCCTAGAGTGGAAACACATTCTAAATTATTTCAATGGGTCTTCATTCGGATTGTTTTATACTGTTCAATTCAACTTCAACCTAAAATAATTTATTGCATTTCCATCCATTTCTGTATTTCCTGCACTCATTTCAGATCATTTCCACACTGCCACCATATGGGCAAAAATACTAAACCTTATTTTTAACCAAATATTGCGATTTAGATCAAAACACTTGGATTAACTTTTGGAATCGTGGAAATATAATGTTTATTATAATTATATAGTTAGAATATATATATATCATTTAGAATATATATCACATTTAACAAACCAAACATTCTAATACCGTTATAGAAGGTAAAGTTAAAAACCCGGTCCGTGCATAAATACCGGTGTGTGTGTGTGTATAGTAAAATACAGTATACCGCCCAGCCCTAGACCGTAGTATTGATGTGTTACTTACTGTCATGTTCCTACTATTGCTCTCTGGAGTGGGTTCATTGTGAGTGGAGTTCATATCTGTCATTAAAGGAGAAGTTTGCTTTTTTACAAATAAAAAAATATATGCAAATGGTGTGTTGTAGAAGGGTGGTGACGCTTTTTTGGAATTTCACTTGTTTTTGGAGGGGTGGACGGGGTTGACTCTGTGACATAGTAATTTTAAACCTCCCAAGGCCTGGGGGAAGAGTCTGCCCCACGTTTTACCTTGGCTGTTTGATGTTTTCATTTAAGTTGTTATTCACATCAAATGTCACCTCTACCTGATGCTCCAGGTGTGAAACACTTTCTAATTGAAAGGTAACTGTGTCCTCCCTGAACTGAACCCCCCCCAGCACTCTGCTATATACTATTACTATAGTATCTCTATGTAGCATATGTGTCCCTGCAGTTATGTTATGAGTTCTGACCTCTCTCCTGTCCTCTCTCTTCCTCCCTCTCTCTCTGCAGTGTGAGTAGCAACGAATGTCCCATGTTGCATTAGTGTCTGTGTGAAATGCTGGCCTGCCTGCCAGGGCCAGGTGACCTCTCCCTCCAGCTTCTTTCCCACACGCAGATGAACACTGGACTTCAGAAATGTAAGGGTCTCTACTCTACTACACACACTCACACGTCATTCATTCCCTCTCGCTCTCTCACACACACTCACTCACTCACACTTACAAGTCATTCATTCCCTCTCACTCACTCACTCACACAAGTCATTCATTCCTTTACAAGACCCAAGGTCTTTTAAAGGCAGTACACATGTAGCAGCGGCGTTATACCACCTTGCAATACAGATATTGGTGTATGGAAGGAGGCTAATTCGTACATTTTCAATCCAAATATTTTTTATAAAGATAAGCATTGTTAGATTATAGGAGTAATTATGGTAGTCCTAAAACTTTCTTCCTCTGAGTCAGTTGGCGCACCGATGCTCACTGCATTTATAACGTAAGCCTGCAGTATAATAGGCTAATAACCACACCACACCAAAACTTAACAAAAGTTTCTCAACCTTATTAGGGTAATATCAGAAGTAAGTCAAATCATTGTTTATAGGGAAAATATGAGCAGGATATTATTTTGTGGCAAACACAACATTGCAGTTGTAACTTAATTTTGTGCAAGAAAATGGCTCAACAGAAGAAAAAAATCCAATTGCGAACTGGTTTAAACTGTCACAAAAGTATTGAATGGGCTATATTGCAGCAATTACAAAAAAAGGCTAGTGCCTACCATACCCAACAAATGACAGCAATAGGCTAATGATATTTATTTTACAACAGTCCTACTTATAAGCTATCCTGAACAAAACATATAAATGCAACAACTGTTGGTCCCATGTTTCATGAGCTGAAATAAATTCTCAGAAATATTCCATATGCACAAACAGCTCTTTTTCAGCTCTTTTTTTCTCTAAAATGCACAAATTTGTTTACATCCCAGTTAGTGAGCATTTCTTGTTTGCCAAGATAATCCATCCACCTGACAGGTGTGGCATATCAAGAAGCTG
The DNA here is from genome assembly GCF_021184085.1 of Oncorhynchus gorbuscha. Classification (NCBI taxonomy): domain Eukaryota; kingdom Metazoa; phylum Chordata; class Actinopteri; order Salmoniformes; family Salmonidae; genus Oncorhynchus; species Oncorhynchus gorbuscha. Next base: position 61,975,789 of record NC_060188.1, read on the forward strand.
ATTAAATAGCATGATCATTACACAGGTTTACCTTGTGCTGGGGACAATAAAAGGCCACTGTATAATGTGCAGTTGTCACACAACACAATGCCACAGATGTCAAGTTGAGGGAGCATGCAATTAGCATGCTGACTGCAGAAATGTCCACCAGAGCTGTTGCCAGATAATTTAATATGAATTTGTCTTCCATAAGTTGAGTCTGTTGTTTTAGAGAATTTGGCAGTACATCCAACCGGCCTTACAACTGCTGACCACGTGTAACCAAGCCAGCCCAGGACCTCCACATCGGGCTTCTTCACCTGTAGGATCGTCTGAGACCAGCCACCCAGACAGCTGAGGAAGCTGTGGGTTTGCACAACAGAGTCATTTCTGTTCAAGATGTCAGAAACGGTCTCACCAGGATCTTGACCTGACTGCAGTTTGGCATCGTAACTGACTTCAGTGGGCAAATGCTCCATTTCGATGGCCTCTGGCATGCTGGAGAAGTGTGCTCTTCACAGATGAATCTCGGTTTTAACTGTGCTGGGCAAATGGCAGACAAGCGTGTATGGCGTCTTGTTTGGCGGGCGGGTTTGCTGATGTCAATGTTGTGAACAATTTCTGTAAGTTGTGTCCCAGTTTTTCCATGGCCTGCATACTCACTAGACATGTCACCCATTGAGCATGTTTGGGATGCTCTGGATCGACGTGTACGACAGCGTGTTCCAGTTCCCGCTAATATCCAGCAACTTCGCACAGCCATTGAAGAGGAGCGGGACAACATTCCACAGGTCATAATCAACAGCCTGATCAACTCTATGCGAAGGAGGTGTTGTGCTGCATGAGGTGAAATCCATAGACTAGCACCTAATGAATTTATTCAAATTCACTGAGTTCCTTATATGAACTGTAACTCAGTAACCTTTGAAATTGTTGTTTTGTTTTTATGCAGTGTAAATACGGGGACACAATTAAAGACAGATTAAATTAAATTTAGCAAACAAATGTCTGAACAGAATGAAACAAAACACATGTTCCATATTTTAAAGAACTGGTTTAGATGAATAAACAGGCCTACAATAACAATGAAAACAATAATAATTATGATATTAACAAATGATTATTAATACAGAAAAATTAAAAAATAAAATTTCCAAAATTGCATCCTACCTGAATAGCGTGTTGCCCTGTATTTGGCCCTTTCAATGTTATTTTAGTCTTTGTCCACTACAATCTAAAATCTTTGTGCTAGAATATCGTAGGCTAATTTATTTGGGGCTAATTTTGGGGGAAACTCAAAGCACATTAGCTATATCACTAACTCTAAAGATAATACCCGCTGCTAGTAGCCATGTATTAATCTTAACAGCACATGTAATGTAAAAAACAAACACATTTTGCAGTTGTAGCCTAGCACCCAATGAGGCCTATGCAATGGCCAATGTGCATTTTGCACTTTACGTATGTCAAAGCCATATCAAATATCTTGTTTGTAAAATAGTTGCTATTGAGCTCAAAATTTATTTGAGAAATAAAAAGTATACTTACAGAAAGCTGTGAACATCCTCTCCCCATCTGTGAGCAACACACCCTTCTCGCACAGTCTCACCTGTCTCAACGTGTGATACCACCTCACCCCCACCCCCTCTCTCCCAACCCCAGGTGACATCTCTCTCACGCATACTTCAGTCGATAGTCCTAAATATTTTCGGTATTTGCTGTTATTGAATTCATTTCTGAAATTCCTGTGGTTTACGATCACATGGTTACTTTGCCTAAAATGTACAACCAAACAGGAGTAACAGATTCATGTTGTTTTGAACAATGGACACCCATTCATGTTTTCTCCTTTCTTTTTGGTCCCTCAGAACTGGTGCCAAGTCCTGTAGAAAGCTTCTCAAATCTCCTATCCAAGCTCCCCGACTGTACGATGTTGGCCATCTTATGCCACGATTTTGCAGTCCAGACATAATGTTCACATCGTGTGCAAATTTTTGGGCCGTAAACGATTGTGGAGTGTCTTGGCACGCTCATTGTGACAGGGTCGAGGTCTGCCGATTTTAAGTAGCACTACGTGCGGCCGTAGGCTCTGACAAAGTTCTGGCAAAAACATGTAGCCTTAATCGTGTAGTGTGGCTGGTGTTACGAGCCGATCCTGGTGACTGACCTATAGGAACACAACCTACACTGAGTATGCCCACAATAATACGATTTTGAATAGTCCGATTAATATAATAGTATGATCTAAACGTTTACATGCTTTGCAAGACGAATGATTTCCCTCAATCTTGTTTACATAACATATCTGAAATCAGGCCACCTGGTGGGATTTTGATAAATGGACAATCGCCAATCAAAATAACTTTTTACCATATCGCGACCATGCTATTTTTGGGAAGCCTATTTAATTTAGAGTTCGGACATATAAAGTTTGTATATGAAAACTATTTCTAAGATGCATCCTGGCTGGTGCTGGCACATGCGCAGATCTAATACACCGCTGCACTTGACTTAGCCTACGTCGGCTTACATAGCCTCACAAACCAATCGCACAATGTCTCTACAGAACAAGCAAGTCATACAATATGTCTAGGTTGATATCAAAAAAAATATTTGGTAAACGTCGCACAGTGTGTCATCTAATTATCTTAAAAGACTGAATCCAACGATCAGTGTGGGAAAGCTTTTAGATTACGTTCTCTGTGCATTATTGATCAGACCCCAACAGACCAGCTTGATTTAGAGCTCCCCCTCCCCTCTTTTGTCCCTCTCCCTGAGGCACAGAGATCTCCCTCTAGCTAGTTCCTGCAGCAGGTTTGTGTGTTATAAAACACTCTCTCTCCATCTATGGCTCAAGACTGTAATTTCAGAATCACTGTAATCCGCCTACCCCCAGGAGCACAGTGCCAAGCGAGGGGGAGTCTCACTAAGTGCCAACGTCCGCCATGTTGTTCTGTTCCTCCTCCTCTCCTCTGGCAGGCATGTGCCAGAGTACAGTGGAACAAGCTTGGTTTTAAAAAGGTCCACTGTAATAATATCTGTCGCTTGCTGTGCTGCTGTGTTCTGTAATGCACATCAAAGCAGAAGGGGCTGAAAGTAAAAGTTTGATTTGGTTTATCAACGAACGAGTACATTTTTTCCCATTCCTATCGATAAAATTATTATATTAAGTCATACAAAAGTTTAACTGTGCGTGAAGTTTCAAATGCAATTGTCATTTCTAAATCTGTAATGTGATAGGTATTTTACCATTTACTATTTTAACACAAAAACACATTTGATGAATACAATATTTAATCAGTTGTCTTCCGCAAATGAAGTTTATGTTGACTCAATCTTTGTGAGAGGGAGGGAATCTGACTTCATTAGTCTTCAACTCACAGCTCAGACATTTAATTCCAGTTCAATGTAATAAGCCCTGAGTTAGCCTGCCTGGAGCAGGTTAGATCTGAAGGATTCGTTGAAATACAAATGTAGCTGGCTGAAAGGTGAGCCACTTCTGTGGTACCGTTTGAACTCCGAGTTGACCAAAGTTACCTCGCTAACTCCTCAAAATACACTCATAGTATATATAGGGCTCAGGGCAGCAGCTTCATTTATTATTGGGGAAAGAGACTGAAGAGCGACTTTAAATAGATGAGAACACACACACGATACTTGCTCTTAGACTGATTCTGAGTGGGATGCTGATCGTTAACCTCAGCAGCTTGGAAAGTGGAAATGGCCCCCCGATTCCTCCACAGCACAGAGCAGGAAGCATGTAGAGAGAAGTACAACAAATGGAGCAAGCAGAACAATTTTACTCTATACACGCAGCTACTTTACTGAAGGGGCTACATGGAAAGATACGGAGATCTGAAGTAGATCACAACTACATTCCCTATGGCCACATAATTTAAACAGTAAGAGATTCGTTAAGTCACTCTTGTCTTGAGAGAGAAATTAATGAGCCAGGTAGCATTTGGCCCCCCCTACAGTTTAAATATTGTTTGGTAAAAACAGTTGTGCGTGTTACTGACTGTGAAATACTTTTCCTATGTGTTCCTCCATTGGGCAGTCCCTCCAGGATTTCATTTTGTGATTTTTGCGGGCAAAAATTATTAATTTTGGAATCCATGCTACAGGACTATTTTGAGCACGGACTGGGCCCCTCTGGCAATAACATTGACAAATACACGGACTGTCTCTGGGTTCATCAGGAAGTGCATAGAGGATGTTATTCTTAGTGACGATTAGAACATACCCTAATCAGAAACCATGGATAGATGGCAGCATTCACGCAAAACTTTAAGCGTGAACCTCCGCATTTAACCACAGTAACTAGAAACATGGATGATTCCAAACAGTCTCAATTCAACAGCTCACCCGCTGTTGCACTGCACACCTCCCTATCCCACCCGGCAAGAGGAATACCTATCTGAAATGCTGTTTATCGACTACAACTCAGATTTTAACACCATAGTGCGCTCCATTCTCGTCACTAAGCTCGGGCCTTGGGTCTGAAATGCGCCCTGTTCAACGAGATCCTAGATTTCCTAACGGGCTGACCCCAGGTGGTGAGGGTAGGCAACAACACTTCCACCACACTGATCTTCAACACTGGAGCCTCCAGGGGTGTGCTCAGCCCCCTCCTGTGCTCTCTGTTCACCCATTACTGCGTGGCCACGCACAACTCCAACTCAAACGTCAAGTTTGCTGATGACACAACAGTGGTAGGCCTGATTACTGACCGCAACGAGACTAGAGGGAGAAAATAACCTCTCCCTCAACGTCAACAAAAATAAGCAGCTTATCGTGTACAACAGCACGCCCCCATCCTCATCGATGGGGCCCATCTCATTGCCACCCTTTTTTTTCCTGTGCATTTAAAGAAAGAGAGCGGATTAATTAGCCCCTTAGCATTGTGACACCACCGTGCCAGTCTTCACAGCTCAGCTCTCTGCCTAGTGCCACTCTGCCTAGCCCACTCACTGCATGCTGCCTGTGAGGCTGAGGAGAGGAGAGGTAGATGGAGAGAGACTTACAGCTTGTGGAAAGACTTAAAACCCATTCACATCCACATTAGGAGATGAGTCTGCGATGGAACCCGGTAGCATTACTTGACATTTTAGACATTTCATCCCCAGTAAAAGACAGGACTAGCCACCCTCTAAGAGTTTTTTTATTTATTTTTACCCACGTGTTACGACTCCCTTTTGGCCCGACAGTCTAGGGGGGATGGTAATGAGACCCGTAACATAACTCATGCAAATTATTATTGTGACAAAGTAAAAGTGTGCACGAAATAACCACGACAGAAATCTACCGTCAAACTCTAGGTTTATTTATAAACACACGGTAATGGGGGGAGCAGGAAAAGGGGCTGAGCTGGACCCAAGGAAAGAAACAATATATATACAAAAACACACCCCTAAGCTAGACTAGCCTACTTTAACAGCTAACTAACTAACCAAAAATAGTGGGTGGTCCGCCCAGTTCTACCTAGTGTATTTAACAAAGTTCACCTGCGTTTAGTGTATGCCCATGGGCGACTTGTCTTGGTTTCCCCTTTTTCCCACCAGCAACAAACAAACACCATAACCAAAAACAATACTCACAGGTGATGACAAAGTGCTTTGGAGGTGCTTAAACAAAAGAGAGGTTAAGACACAAAGCGAGAGTGAAACACAGAGACCTACAGACATGGCATTTACAGAGAGATTGAGCTAGAGATTGAACTGAGCTGTAGAACAAACAAATGATGGGGTTTTTAAACCATGGGGAAGGAACTGTGATCGGATAGGAAGTAGGAGGAGGTGTATCTTCTGATTGATTGATTGTTGACTGATTGGGGAGTGATGGTTTTCACCTGTGAGGGGAGAAGGAGAGAAAAGAAACAGGATACACACACACAGAATAACTGTATCCGTAACACTCCCACCCTTAAAAGAGCAACCCTAGGGGTTGCGACTACAGTATTTCAATGAATACTCACAACAAAGCAACAACCTTGCAAAACATACAGAAATCATTTTCACACACGAGACAAAGCATCTGCCAACACATTATCTTAACAAAAACTGGTTACCCGATTTTGTCTTCGGTAACGGTCCGACACAGTCAACCACCACATGCTCGAATGGTTCACCTATGACAGGTATGGGACAAAGAGGAGCGGGAGGAATAAACTGATTTGGTTTTCCTGTTATCTGACATGTGTGGCATGTCCGACAGAACTGAGCCACATCTTGTTTTAAACCCGGCCAAAAGAAATGTCGAAGGATCCGATAATAAGTTTTTGGTGATTCCTAAATGACCAGACCACTGGTGATCATGAGCAAGGGATAACACATTTTGTCAAAAGGCTGTAGGAGTCACTATTTGGTAAACAGCATTCCAATCTCCATCCGCGTCAGCATGGGATTTCCATTTACGCATGAGGAGATTACCATCAATGAAGTAAGCCACGTTATTCTTCACATCTTCCAATGAGACAACACTAGAAAAACATTTAGCAAGCTTGTTGTCAACCTTTTGGTTAGCAATCAGCTGCTCACGAGTGACTGGTAACTGTATTGCATCAGCAATAAGTTCAACGTTCTTTGATTCTTTCCTGGGCTGTTTGTCAGAGGTGATCAGCTTCTCAGAGGTATCACACAATCCATCCTCTTGATCAACCTCTTTGAACAGAACAGTGTTCGACAAATCTATCTCGTCACCCGCTTGTCGTGCCTGAGCACGAGTGACAGCACAAGCGGGGAACACATGTGGATAACTCTGTGCCAGCTCATTCGAGAGAGAGTGGTCACTTTTATCCAATACGGGTACTACCTTTCCTCCGGCAATATCGTTACCCATTATAAAGGTCACACCTTTCACTGGCAACATAGGGCGTACCCCCACTCTGAATATTCCACTGATTAACTCAGAGTGTACATTTACAAAGTGCAATGGTACAAAACCCATTTCAATACCCTGCACTAACACACTGGAACCACAGTATGTATCGTCAGATAAGGGCAACACATCAGACAATATAAACGACTGCGCCGCACCAGTATCTCTAAGGATTTTAACCGGTCGTTGAGACGCTTCGTCATTCGTTAGGGACACAAACCCCTCGAAAATGAATGGTTCATAACGGCAGTCAGGGACTGGGTCTTTCAAACTACAGTTACCCTGAGGCACCTGTTTTGTTGCAGACCTCACAACCGTACGAATTAGAGCAACACCTGTTGGTGGCTTGGCACGAAGAGGCATCCCTTGTTTGCGTTTAAGCAGGAAGCAATCATTAATCATATGTCCTACTTTATGACAATAGAAACATGGACGCTCATTCTTCTGGCGTGCTTGATATACTACTGCTGGCCGACTAGGGCTAAAGGTAGGAAACTCAGTGGCTCTATTCTCGGTTTGAGCCGAAAACACACTCTTGTGCGTCAACACAAACTCGTCTGCCAACACAGACGCACGCTTCTGCCAGACAGGATACTTTGTTCGTTTAGGTAAACTACAATGCGTGCGGGTAAGCAATTTTTTAATTCTTCCAACAAGATTAACTCCCGGAGAGAGTTGAAATCAGTTACCTTACTAGCAGCATGCCATTTATCAAACAGATTTCCCTTGTCTCTAGCAAATTCCACAAGTCTTACTAGAAGACTTTCTATGAGACCTAAATCTCTGTCGGTATGCCTCAGGCACAAGCTCATAGGCACGAAGAACAGTAGCTTTGACCACTTCATAATTCAAACTGTCCTCCAGAGGTAACGCTGACAAAACCTCTTGGGCTTTACCAGTTAATTTACACTGAAGTAATAGGCACCGTACCTCTTCAGGCCATTTCAATGCTACGGCTATACGCTCAAATACACAAAAATAGGAGTCAACCTCTGACTCTCTGAACAAAGGTACTAAGGCAATCTGCCTACTAATGTCAAACGTGTTTGAGGATACAGCAGGTGAGGACGGCTCACAAGCAGGCACAGTAGGACCGGAGGCTAGCCTCGCTGTCTGCCTCCAGTTCCATCTGGCGCATTTTGAACTCCAACTGCCTTTGTTCTCTGTCTGCCTCAATTTTACACATCTCCAAATGCCGTTGTTCTCGTTCTTTTTCTGCCTCTATTTTACACATCTCCAACTGGAGAATCTCTCGCCTAATTTGGGCTCTCTTCCACCTCCAGTTGGAACTGTGCTAAACAGACATCCCTCCTGGCATCACCATTTGACAGTGGGGAGAGTGGATCAAAACGGGACAATGTGGCTGGTGTTTTAGCCTCTCCCTCATTATCAGACACCAATGGGCTTACAGGAGCAGCAACATCCCCTACAGGGGTAGTAGGCTCAGGCAGCGGTAACACAAGCACCTGCTCTTCCAACAATACATTTAATACTAGCCGTTTAACCTCCGCCTTAACTAAACTCTGCGGAATTGATACTGAATAATGGTCAGCCAAGGTCATTAAATCAACTCTACGACATTTGTCAAAAACCTCCCACGAAGGGTTATCCAAAAAGGATCTCAAATCAATAGTCATTTTACACTACTTCACAAGTGCCAAAGAAAATAGCAAACACTAATGCTACTTCAGCTATGACGCAAACCACTGAACTATACCACTACAACAATCTACATGAGCGGCATAGGTGTCAGTTATGACAGATCCCGGATGAGCCCCCACTTGTTAAGACTCCCTTTTGGCCCAACAGTCTAGGGGGGGATGGTAATGAGACCCGTAACATAACTCATGCAAATTATTATTGTGACAAAGTAAAAGTGTGCACGAAATAACCACGACAACAGAAATCTACCGTCAAACTCTAGGTTTATTTATAAACACACGATAATGGGGGGAGCAGGAAAAGGGGCTGAGCTGGACCCAAGGAAAGAAACAATAAATATACAAAAACACACCCCTAAGCTAGACTAGCCTACTTTAACAGCTAACTAACTAACCAAAAATACAGTGGGTGGTCCGCCCAGTTCTACCTAGTGTATTTAACAAAGTTCACCTACGGGTAGTGTATGCCCATGGGCGACTTGTCTTGGTTTCCCCTTTTTCCCACCAGCAACAAACAAACACCATAACCAAAAACAATACTCACAGGTGATGACAAAGTGCTTTGGAGGTGCTTAAACAAAAGAGAGGTTAAGACACAAAGCGAGCGTGAAACACAGAGACCTACAGACATGGCATTTACAGAGAGATTGAGCTAGAGATTGAGCTGAGCTGTAGAACAAACAAATGATGGGGTTTTTAAACCATGGGGAAGGAACTGTGATAGGATAGGAAGTAGGAGGAGGTGTATCTTCTGATTGATGATTGATTGTTGACTGATTGGGGAGTGATGGTTTTCACCTGTGAGGGGAGAAGGAGAGAAAAGAAACACACACAGGATACACACACACACAGGATAACTGTATCCGTAACACCACGTATTTAATAGAAGGATGTTGTACTAGATATAGTAATTGAATAGAATAACTAAATATAAGAATGTATGGTTTGGATGTTAAAAGATGAGGGTTCACTTTGGTTCAGATAGTGTTTTATAAAGGCATCACTGTGGGACTGCCTGTGTCTCACTATCTGTTGGTGTATCCAAAATGGCACTTTGGGCCCTGGTCAAAAGTAGTGCACTATGTAGGGAATAGGTTTGGGACGTGACTGCATGTGTATGTATGTAGGTTAGGCTGGCTGGCTGGGGCAGGGAAGGTGACCGGGTTTGAGACCCAGGGCTCAGCCTGAGGAGGGGAGGCTTGGTGAGGTTGCGTACAGAACCTCTGCTCTCCTCAACCCAGATCACAATTGCTGGAGGCAGGCCCCTCTCTCTCATATTACATTATAACTGACTTTTACAGTTGGGGAAAGAAAATGAGTCTCACCGAGTGACAGAAACACGCCATCACCTTAGCACATGCTGAACACACACACGACATACTCACGGGCACCTGAATGCACATGTCAAACACACACCTTATCAGTCTTACACTCCCCCAAACACAAACATACACACACTCAAACTACAGCATCTTCAGACACACTGGGGCATTGTTAAATATAGCCAGTGAGGTGCTTAGTAGCTGTAACAAATGTCTCAGTCAGAGGGCTGAGGGCTCAGTGGTGTTCCAGAGATCAGAGAGACGCTGTGTGATTACTGTCTGTTGTCATGGACCTGCTCCGCTCTTTCTCTACCTCTCTCGCACTTTCTCTCTCTTTGCCTCTCTCTCTCTGCCTCTTGCGCTCCCTCATTCCCTCCCTACCCACCTCCCTCCCTATTTGACACAGAGGAGAACTATCCCCCTGGCAGACACAGGAGACCAACACTGCCTCCTCTCCCTTTCTGCCTCACTCCTCTTTGTTTTCTCCCACAATGAAATCGGGGAGGGGACTGTGGATCGGTCTCTGTCCGTCCATTCGTTCATACGTTAGTCGCATGCAAGATCTCGTACAACTCTGGCCAGATTTCGAAACTTGGGTGAATGATGTGTCTTACCATCGAGATCCAGAATTTACAAAATTACACTCATTGGCCCAAGGCAGGAGCTATAGTAATCCACTGAAATATGTTAGTCACACGCGATATCTCAATTGGCCCGGGGGGGGGGGGGGGGTGCTGCATCATTCGTGGGGACGACATATTTGTGATGCCTTGTTTAGTCTGGGAATCAGTAGCAGGCAAAGTAAGTCCTTTCTTCCTTGTCACTCTCTGATTCACATCTCACACACACTTGTTGTTAGCTACAATTTATAATGACCCATTACTGACTGAATGTAAACCTCAACTACGGCACTTCAGAATAGGAACAGAGATTGGAATGTTTTGCTTGCTTCGGGGAATCCAGTCAAGATTAAACTCTCTGTATGCGTCCAAAATGTCACATTATTCCCTATATACTGCACTACTTTTGACCAAAAGTAGTGCACTATAAAGATAATAGGGTGCCATTTGGGGTTCAGCTTCTATTGTGTCCTTGTGAGATATGAGTTGAGAGCACTGTGCTGTTTTTGATATTAGGGGAAGTGCTGAGATTTGGAATGTGAGAATGTTGTTGAAGTCAGTCCGGTTCCGTTCTTCTCAGAAGAGAAACTTAGAACCTCCGGTCAGATTACCACACATCTGCTCCTCTGACGAGAAACCTGACATTTAGCTTTTTACCTGCGTTAACATTTCTCTCTCTCCACCCACCTCTCTTATCTTTCTGTCTCTGTCACCCCAGGGGACACTACACAGAGGATGAGATCCGCTCAGTATCCAACCCCTGCGGAATTGGATGCTTATGCTAAGAAGATTGCCAACAACCCCCTGACCATCAAGATCTTCCCCAACAGTGTCAAGGTCCCCCAGAGGAACCACGTGCGCCGCACAGTCAACGGGCTGGATACTTCAGGCCAGCGCTACAGCCCCTACCCCCCCTCTCAGGCCAACGCCAAGGCCGGCCTCCTTGCCATCGTCAAGGTGCCTGTCGTCAAGGGCATCCTCAAAGACTTTGACGGCAGCCGGTCGCGCCTGCACCCCTCTGGGGTCATCATGAACCCCCCTGGTCCTCGGGGGCCCTTTACAGCAGCGGTCTCGGCCAGCACTTTAAACCTTCACCAACCCCCTTCCCAAGGCCAGGGAGGGTCCCAGTCTCAGCAGAGCCTGAACCCTCAACTTGCGAGCCAGACTCACCCACAGACTCTACAACAGACCCACCCCCAGCAGCAGCAGGGCCTCAGACACCACCCACCCTGCATGCCTCAACAGCAGCACCCGCAACAGGGGCTGCCCAGGCCCCAGACACTGTCCCACCCCCAAGCACTGGGCCATCCCCAGCCTCCTTCTGGTCTCACCCTCTTGCTCCAACAGCAGCAGCAACAGCACCTTCAGCAGCAGGGGCAGCCACCTCCTGGACTGCAGGGTGGCCGGAAGCTGCCCGATGCCGACGCACCGCCTAACGTTACAGTCTCTACCTCAACCATTCCGCTCACCATGGCTGCTGGCCTGAACCAGAGTCGCCAGCCAGACCTGAGCAGCATCGTGCACCAGATCAACCAGTTCTGCCAAGCCCGGGCCCAGGGGGCTGGAGCCACCTCCATGTGTGAGGGCCAGATTGCCAACCCCAGCCCCATCAGCCGCAACCTCTTCAACAATGCCTGCTCCAGGGTGTCCATGCACAGCAACCCGCACACCAACGCCTGCCCCCCCGGCCTGCCCCCACACCCCAACTGCATCATGTGTCCTGCAGACAAGGCTGCTGTCCCCGCTAACCCCCAAAACAACATGGCTGCCATGAACAGGATGCATGTTTACCACAATGATCTCAAACAGCAGCAACACCAACATAATTTACAACAGCAGCACCAACAGCATTTACAACAGCAACACCAACAGCATTTACAACAGCAGCAGCATCAACAACAACAACATAATCACCAACAGCAGCAGCAGATGCGCTGGAACCAACAGCAGTTGGCTTATCTACAGCACATGCAGCAGGAGAGTGGGGGCCACCCCTGCAAGCATCCTTCTCGAATGGGCTACCCCCCGGAGCTGTGTGGGGGCCATTCATACAACCTGAAGCCTCCTATAGAGAAGCCCACCCCCTCTCCTCCCATCAACAACAACGGCATGCCTGGGGGTCCACTGGCCCACTACACCAATGGTGGCCACTACTTCCAGCCACACGCTGTGTGGAACAGCAGCATCCTGCCCACGCCCAACAGCGACAGCTCTGGGTCTCAGGACCTGGCAATGCCGTTCCATGGGGGCACCACCACGCTAGACTGCGGCGGGCCCCCTGGGGGAGGCCATTACAGGCCCGGGGGCGGCGGCTCCACCTCCTCTTCCTCCTCCTCCAGCCAGACTAGTCTGATGAAAACAGCAGATTACTTGGGCGGGGACTTTCAGACGCCCTGCTTCCGAGATCAGAATCTTGGGCTGATAGGCAAGATGCATAGGCCACCAATGAACAGGGTGGGGCCCGAGGTTGGCCCAGGGGACGGCAGAACCACTCAGATCCAGCACCCAGGGTACAGATAAGATAAGCTATGGCCGGCATTGTCTATACAGCCGTTATCAAAAACAAGAACCTTCTTCTTTTAGTCTTAAGAATGGAAAAACATCAAATACAATTAAATTAAGTAAAAATGAACACTGACATTAAAAAAAGGACAAATATATTTAATAAAGAGCAGTGTTTTCTTTTTTTGTAGTCAATCTTGCAAGTGATCAATTGATTTTGTAAATGAGTGCTTTCAGTAGGCACCCTCTAGGGAACGTTTCTTATGTATGTGATTGTCGTCATTCCCTACCTTTTTTCCCATCCTACCTGTCTGTCAGTGTGCCTGGATCTGAGGATACAGAGTTATTTTTACTTCAGATCTGTCCTAAGAGTTTTTTTTCTTTTAAGCATAAAAGATGTCTCCTGCAGACGATGAATGAAAATGCACTGATCGTTGATGGAGGAAAGAAAACACATTCTCATAAGGATCTTGATGTTTTTGCAGGGTCAGATGGGGGGTTTCTCCGCTCCGACTAGTTTTATTGGACAAGTGGCTAATTTTCACTTATTATGTTTACATGTGAATCTCGTTGTGACATCGAAATTAAAAGCATATATATATATATTTTCCTCTTGAGAGATAATTAGTGAATGGTTCAGTGTGGAACTGTCAGTCACTGGACACTACAAAGTACAGATGGAGAGACTTGCCATATGCACATGTACAAAGAGGCTTCTTTTTCTTTTAACGTATTTATTTATTTGTGTAATAGGACTGTTTTATGAATCAGGTCACCCACTGTTCAAGGTTGATTCCTGTCTATCATCGAAGTATCTAATCTAATCAGGTTGATGTTTGTACAGAGTATAGATATATACTGTATTGACATCTAGATCCTGCAGGGAGCAATTTAATGTGGGGACTGACTGGGGGAGCCAACCAACCGATGCGCTCTTGCTCAAAATGCTGCAATGAATTCAGGTGTCTGTTACAATCCATTTTGTCACCATTGCCAATTGAGGTTGGCAACATGATTGTGGAATAACATATTTTTATTTAAATGGAGTGGGGAAAAAATCAAATCTGTTCATTCTGTCTGAATCCTGAAATGGCCAAAGTCACATAATTGACAAGGAAAAACACCTTTTAATATATGTGCCATTTTATGTTGGTTACATTTTTTCCTATAATTTTGGTAAACCCGAAAACTATTACTTGAATTGTTGAGATGCAAAGTTCTGTTTGGCAGTTGTTTAGTGAAGGGAGGGGGCTAGTTCAGGACTACACCTTACTACTGGAGTGGAAGAAATATAATTGTTACTAATATTATATTAGAAACTAGCGATGAACCAAACGATGAGTTTTGATCCTGAGTTATGTTTAAATGTTTTATTTATCATTAGGTTAGGTTAGGTCTAGTTGCTACTGATTCTGATATGAAGTGTGCTTGAAGAGACCAAATTGATCACTTGCAAGATCACTTGGAGTTAAACAAAGTTAAACAGCAAATGCATTGTTTATTTTATTGTACACTGGCTTACCTACTATACTACTAACTTTAAAGTGTAGTGTGTGTGTGTCTGTGAGAATGATGCCTGCTGACGTGGGTTGAGTGTAAATGTGTGTTTTGTATGTGCTAGTGTGTGTCTGTATGTGAGAGTGGGTGGACACTGACATCCACATTCTGTTCACCTCCCTCCCAAACAGCCCTTAAAAAGCCTTAAGTATTTGGTCCTTGGACTTTCCTTTGAAAACAAGCATGGTTATAATGAAAATCAAAAATTATGATTGGAAGATTGCAAGGATACATACAGAGGAACAGCAATTTCTGTTAAACATTTTTTTATACAGTTTTTGTTTAATAGAAAAAGCAATTCCTTAGATTCTTTTTTTTAATGAAAACAAGAAATGGAGTAATATTTTGTAATTATATTTTAAATCTGTGTAGTTACTGGGTTGTAACAAAAAAAATCAAAGTTTCAAAGCTTCACTTGTGACTATTTATAATACTTGATTTTCTTGTTATTTAAATCTTATTTTTCCTCTTTGTTCCTTTTACTATTGCTGTGAAATGGAAGAAGGCCCAATAAGCCTTTCTTTTACATATCACTCTGGCTGTACGACAGATAAGACGCAAAAGCGTGAGAGTTGTGCTACTCTTTTTGTAATATTGTAATAATTAAATAAAGTTCTAATTTATGCTTTGAAATTAGTGTTCTATGGATGTCATGTTCTTTTGATGCCTGTTCTCCTATTTGATGAGCTGTACAGAACTTACAAAAATATGAGTAGGCCTATTTGTATGTATAAGTTTACTACCCTTCATTCGGTGAGAACAGATGGAACAAATTGGAATCTTTTTAACCTTGTTTGTGTCCAGACCATATACCTGTCTGCTCACTGCCTAATAGATCTGCATGGGTTACCCTCCCCCCTCCCCCATTGAGGTT
The DNA here is from genome assembly GCF_021184085.1 of Oncorhynchus gorbuscha. Classification (NCBI taxonomy): domain Eukaryota; kingdom Metazoa; phylum Chordata; class Actinopteri; order Salmoniformes; family Salmonidae; genus Oncorhynchus; species Oncorhynchus gorbuscha. Next base: position 61,991,180 of record NC_060188.1, read on the forward strand.
TATAGTGTTACCCCCTGATTGCTTGAATGATTTCCTTAGATAAGACTGTATTCCATGTCTTTTTCCATTTTAGTCCCTCAGATTTCATTTCAATAGTAGGTTACTGTGTGAAATAAAGATTTACCTGCATCATCATCACATAGTCATTGATTTGTAGATAGCACCTTGCCTCTATCAATCAGGTACAGAAACCTCAGAACAGTTGCTGCATTTGGACCCAGTTAGGAAGTCAACAATCAATGAATGATTTTAGGCTCGCTCTACATACACTACATATACAAAAGTATGTGGACACCCATTCAAATTAGTGGATTTGGCTATTTCAGCCACATCCATTGCTGATTGGTGTATAAAATCGAGCACACCGCCATGCAATCTCCATAGACAAACATTGGCGGCAGAATGGCCTTACTGAAGAGCTCAGTGACTTTCAACATGGCACCGTCATAGGATACCACCTTTCCAACAAGTCAGTTTGTCAAATTTCTATCCTGCTAGAGCTGCCCCGGTCAACTGTAAGTGCTGTTATTGTGAAGTGGAAAAGTCTAGGCGCAACAACCGCTCCACCGTTACAGAATAGGACCGGCGAGTGCTGAAGCGCGTAGCGTGTAAAAATCATCTGTCCTCAGTTGCCACACTCACCGAGTTCCAAACTGCCTCTGGAAGAAACGTCAGCACAAGAACTGTTCATCGAGAGTTTCATGAAATGGGTTTCCATGGCCGAGCAGCTGCACCACAAGCCTAAGATCACCATGCGCAATATCAAGTGTTAGCTGGAGTGGTGTAAAGCTCGCCGCCATTGGACTGGAACAGTTCTCTGGAGTGATGAATCACGCTTCACTATCTGGCAGTCTGGCGGACGAATTTGAGTTTGGAGGATGCCAGGAGAACGCTACTTACTAAATGCATAGTGACTACTGTAAAGTTTGGTGGAGGAGGAATAATGTTCCAGTGTTCCATGCCCCTTAGTTCCAGTGACGAGAAATCTAAACGCTACATGATATAATTACATTCTAGACAATTCTATGCTTCCAACTTCGTGGCAACAGTTTGGGGAAGGCCCTTTCCTGTTTCAGCATGACAATGCCCCTGTGCAGATGTCCACATACCTTTGGTCATGTAGTGTACATCCCTTGGGCCTCACAATGTCGTTTAACTGCTACATCTGGTGTACGTGATTGCACCAATTACATTCAGTGCTTTTGATTGTATCAAAGCAATCTGGTGCAAAATAGTGGCAGGAAGTCACACAGCCAGAGCAAGCTGTGAAATCTGCAGGACTGGCTGGATTTGATCCGTCTGGCAGGGATGGAAATTGGAAGTTATATAAAGAGCGCACAGTGGGGGGGGTCTGGGTTCAGTTCAGTATCGCTCTATCGAGAGACATTTGAGCAATGCAGGGGTTGATTCATCGACGGCGGCAAAAGGATATTATTCTGTGACCTTTCAATTAACTTTGTGAATGGGTATTTATGCACAATTTTCATGGAGAACGACAGTCCACCATACCGGTCAGAATGAGTCCATGATTTACAGTAATCATAAGCAAGTTGTATGCTGTTAAAATATTAAGTTATGCTTTGCTCACAGAATTCTAGATTCAGGTGTGAAATGCTATGGATAAGGTATCACAAAGGGTTAAATTCAATCCATATCGCTGAGGTTTCGCAGAAGATCGGCATTATAACTCCATTGAAATTTAAAGTGAAACTGCACTTCCTGATTTGGCCTCGTTTTGAAGATTACTCATTAAGAAATGCTAGCGGTGATGACTGAAGCCAAGAGTTGTCTTAGGGGTGTGGTTTGATGTCAATGTGTGTTATGTTCACATATCGAACCCTGGCAAGTACTGTTGTTTGTCCTTCCTGAGTCGCCGTTGCAACAACATAGCCACTTCCTTAAAATAGTGAGAATTAATCTAAGATAAATCAAGAAATGTGTCATTCATTTTGAAGTTTTTGCCGAGGAGGTCTTAGTCGTGCTATTTTACATTTAGCTAAGGTGTTTAATGCAGTAATTATCAAGTAGAAAAATGCATGAAAACTAGTCAGTGTATTCAATAACATGTCTACAACTTCCTCATCTGCAAGCTTTCAAACTCTCGTAAAGCACAAGCTACAAGCTGTTTATCAGTGCCCAAAATCACTTGTTAGCTAGCTCTATTCAATCCGCATCGTGGAAGTTCAGCTTTACTGCATGATTGACATGTAAAAGGCTGCATGCAGAGACTGCATTCATGGTAAACGCTGCATATGTCGGTTCAAACCTTTACATTTATATAGTGGAATCTGTAACGCTTCAGCAGATTGAAGAGTCCTTTGTTCCAACTCTTTTTGTCAATGATGCTAGCAAGTAGTAGCTAGCAGGCCATAAACTCAGCAAAAAAAGAAATGTCCTCACTGTCAACTGCATATATTTTCAGCAAACTTAACATGTGTAAATATTTGTATGAACTTAATATTAAACAACTGAGACATAAACTGAACAAGTTCCACAGACATGTGACTAACAGAAATGGAATAATGTGTCCCTGAACAAAGGGGGGGTCAAAATCAAAAGTAACAGTCAGTATTTAGTGTGGCCACCAGCTGCATTAGGTACTGCAGTGCATCTCCTCCTCATGGACTGCACCAGATGTGCCAGTTCTTGCTGTGAGAAGTTACCTCACTCTTCCACCAAAGCACCTGCAAGTTCCCGGACATTTCTGTGGGGAGTGGCTCTAGCCCTCCGATCCAACAGGTCCCAGATGTGCTCAATAGGATTGAGATCTGGGCTCTTCGCTGGCCATGGCAGAACACTGACATTCCTGTCTTGCAGGAAATCACGCACAGAACGAGCAGTATGGCTTGTGGCATTGTCATGTCAGGATGAGCCTGCAGGAAGGGTACCACATGAGAGAGGAGGATGTCTTCACTGTAACGCACAGCGTTGCGATTGCCTGCAATGACAACAATGATGTTGTGACACACCGCCCCAGACCATGACGGACCCTCCACCTCCAAATCGATCCCGCTCCAGAGTACAGGCCTCGCTGTAACACTCATTCCTTCGACGATAAACGTGAATCTGACCATCACCCCTGGTGAGACAAAACCGCGACTCGTCAGTGAAGAGCACTTTTTGGCAGTCCTGTCTAGTCCAGCGACAGTGGGTTTGTGCCCATAGGCGACAATGTTGCCAGTGATGTCTGGTGAGGACCTGCCTTACAACAGGCCTACAAGCCCTCAGTCCAGCCTCTCGCAGACAGTCTGAGCACTGATGTGGAGATTGTGCATTCCTGGTGTAACTCAGTTGTTGTTGCCATCCTGTATCGGTCCTGCAGGTGTGATGTTCGGGTGTACCGATCCTGTGCAGGTGTTACATCCTTGTTGCACGTGGTCTGCCACTGCGAGAACGATCAGCTGCCCGTCCTGTCTCCCTGTAGCGCTGTCTTAGGCGTCTCACAGTACGGACATTGCAATTTATGTGGCCAGATGCCCCGGCCACATCTGCAGTTCTCATGCCTCCTTGTGGCATCCCTAAGGCACATTCACACAGATGAGCAGGGACCCTGGGCATCTTTCTTTTAGTGTTTTTCAGAGTCCGTAGAAAGGCCTCTTTAGTGTCCTAAGTTTTCATAACTGTGACCTTAATTGTCTACCGTCTGTAAGCTGTTAGTGTCTTAATGACCGTTCCATAGGTGCATGTTCATTAATCGTTTATGTTTTATTGAACAAGCATTGGAAACAGTGTTTAAACCCTTTACAATGAAGATCTGTGAAGTTATTTGGATTTTTACGAATTATCTTTGAAAGAAAGGGTCTTTCAGGTCGGAGTTTAGAACAGCCAGGCTACAATAAGCTTAAGTGCCGTTTAGTTTTTTACAACTTTCTCACTATCGATTACCCGCACATGCGTTTGTCTGGCATTGTTTCATAGGGAATCATGTTATAAAACAGGTTGTGGGAGGAAATAAGATTCTCACAAATGAGTTTTGGAATATTGACAAGTTGCAGCTGGAATACAAGTGCACTCTGTCTCAATGCACTCTGTCTCAATTCTAATTTTGCCCCAAAAAGGGACTTGAGTGATTGACACTATCACATGACCTCTCCATGAAGGGCTTAGGGCCAATGATTATTTCAACATGACATTGGCAACGTATTGTCTCATGTAAACAACTCTGAGGCACTAAGCAATGGGCAGGTCTGTCTCACTGTCTGGAGGTTCTGGCTGCTATGTTCAGTAGAGTGCAACTGCAGCCCGCAGTTCGGGCGTTCCTGCATGTGGAAACTCCCCCCCGGCATCCCATTAGTTCCTTCATGAATCCCCTCATGAGTACGATGTCTTCCTGCTTGTGTGCCACTTTGAATGTGGGTCAAAAGGTAAATAAAAGTATTATCTGAGTTTTTTCACCACCACCTGCTGTGTACCGGAGTCCTCTTTTTCTAGCTATTGGGAATAGACAGTGTCCTTCACTCCCAGCTGCCGAATACCTGCCCTCACCATCATTAACAGCACTGCGGGAAAACAGTGCCGACAGGCAGGGGTGAAGTACACAGTCTACCGGTTGCCCTCCACCTCCCGCTAATACAGCAGGCGGGAGGTTAGAGCGACACCATGTGCTAACTAACTAGCTAGCTTGCTAGTTAGCAACACCGTGTGCTAATTAGCTAACTAGCACACTGTTTCGCCCCACCTCCCACCTGCTGTGTATCGGAGAAAACAGTGCCCGAAAGGCTGGGGCCAAGGACACTGTCTACTGGTCGACCCCGCCTGCCACCAGCACAGCAGGCAGGAGCGACACCGTGTGGTAGCTTGCTAGTTAGTGACACCGTGTGCCACCCTGCCTCCCACCTGCTCTGTACCGGAGAAAACCGTGCCCAACAGGCAGGTGGCGAAAAACGCTCTACCAGTGTGTACTTGCTATAGCTAGCTACCATTGTTACCCGTGCCTGGGGTTTATCGGCAGTTGGCATCCAAGGTTATGGTGCATTACCGCCATCTACTGTTCTGGAGCACCACTGCCTCCCGCCTATGTACTGGAGTCATAGCTTAAAAATGTACCAATAGAAGTATAAAGAGGGGTTCCTGCATATGCAGGAATGCCCACATGCAGCAACACCCTGAATTGAGGGCTGCAGTTGCACACTTCTTACTATGATTGGATAGACGCGCACGTAGCTGTTATCAAATCAAACTTTACTTGTCACATGCTCTGAATACAACGGGTGTAGACTCAACCGTGAAATGCTTACAAAACCTTCTCAACAATGCACAGGTAAAACATTAGAATGAAAATAAAAATAGTAACACAAGGAATACAATATTTGAATGGCACTATATCCAGTGAGTACCATTACCAGATGAATATGCTGGGGTACAAGGCATTTGAAGTTGGGAGGGTTAGGGTTAGGGTTAGGCTAACCCTAAACACAAAGTTGGAGTCATTAAAACTCGTTTTTCAACCACTCCACACATTTCTTGTTAACAAACTAATTTTGGCATGTCGGTTAGGGCATCTACTTTGTGCATGACATAAAAGTACTTTTTCCAAACAATTGTTTACAGACAGATTATTTCACTGTATCAAAATTCCAGTGGGTCAGAAGTTTGCACACACTAAGTTGACTGTGCCTTTAAACAGCTTGGAAAATTCCAGAAAATTATGCCATGGATTTAGAAGCTTCTGATAGGCTAATTGACATCATTTGAGTCAATTGGAGGTGAACCTGTGGATGTATTTCAAGGCCAACCTTCAAACTCAGTGCCTCTTTGCTTGACATCATAGGAAAATCAAAAGAAATCAGCAAAGACCTCAGAAAAAAACATTGTAGATCTCCACAAATCTGGTTCATCCTTGGGAGCAATTTACAAACACCTGAAGGTACCACGTTCATCTGTACAAACAATAGTTAAACTTACTTTGGTGCGAAAAGTGAAAATCAATCCCAGAACAACAGCAAAGGACCTTGTGAAGATTCTAGAGGAAACAGGTACAAAATATCTATATCCACAGTAAAACGTGTCATGCAGGTGAAAGAGGACCCAAACGCGACTTAACAGAAACAGAGTTTATTAATGCTCAAAACGGAATAACTGAAATCCTCTAGATTTGTAGAGGGGAAAACAACTGGAGAAGCGGCCACAGACTGCAGGTCGCTTCGGGTAGGCGCAGGCCGTAGTCGACTGAGACACCTGCTCACACGCAGCGTCTGATGAAGGCACAAAACACGACAGGACAGGGTGATACACAATCACGGCAAAAAACACGACAGGACAGGGCGAAACGCAATCACAGCATGGTGAATACAATGCAAGGAACCGACGGCACAGGAACGGAACACAAAGGAATAAATAGGGACTCTAATCAGGGGAAAGGATCGGGAACAGGTGTGGGAAGACTAAATGATGATTAGGGGAATAGGAACAGCTGGGAGCAGGAACGGAACGACGAGAGAGAGAGAGAGCGAGAGAGTGAGAGAGGGAGGGGGAGAGAGAGGGCTAGAAGGAGGGAAAGAACCAAATAAGACCAGCAGAGGGAAACGAATAGAATGGGAAGCACAGGGACAAGACAAGATAATAAATGACAAACATGACAGTACCCCCCCACTCACCGGGCGCCTCCTGGCGCTCTCGAGGAGGAACACTGGCGGCAACGGAGGAAATCATAGATCAAACGGTCCAGCACGTCCCGAGAAAGAACCCAACTCCTCTCCTCAGGACCGTAACGAAAAACGATAAAAAGGAAACTAGGGTACTACTCTAAAAAAAAAAAATGAGAACTAGGGACAGACTGAGACACAGCAAGGGCAGGGACAATAACAGGAGAGATGCGATGGCAGGGAACAGACTGAGACCCAGCAAGACCAGGAGCAGAAGCAGAAAAAAAATTACCAGACTTCTTCTGCGCGCAGTCTGAACACGCAGCCACGAAACGGCGCGTGTCACGCTCCTGAGTCGGCCACCAAAAGCGCTGGCGAATAGACGCAAGAGTGCCTCGAACACCGGGATGACCAGCTAACTTGGCAGAGTGAGCCCACTGAAGAACAGCCAGACGAGTGGAAACAGGAACGAAAAGGAGGTTACTAGGACAAGCGCGCGGCGACGCAGTGTGCGTGAGTGCTTGCTTAACCTGTCTTTCAATTCCCCAGACTGTCAACCCGACAACACGCCCATAAGGAAGAATCCCCTCGGGATCAGTAGAAGCCACAGAAGAACTAAACAGACGGGATAAGGCATCAGGCTTGGTGTTCTTGCTACCCGGACGGTAAGAAATCACAAACTCGAAACGAGCGAAAAACAACGCCCAACGAGCTTGACGGGCATTAAGTCGTTTGGCAGAACGGATGTACTCAAGGTTCTTATGGTCTGTCCAAACGACAAAAGGAACGGTCGCCCCCTCCAACCACTGTCGCCATTCGCCTAGGGCTAAGCGGATGGCGAGCAGTTCACGGTTACCCACATCATAGTTGCGCTCAGATGGCGACAGGCGATGAGAAAAATAAGCGCACGGATGAACCTTATCGTCAGACTGGAAGCGCTGGGACAGAATGGCTCCCACGCCTACCTCTGAAGCGTCAACCTCGACAATGAATTGTCTAGTGACGTCAGGAGTAACGAGGATAGGAGCGGACGTAAAACGTTCTTTAGAAGATCAAAAGCTCCCTGGGCGGAACCGGACCACTTAAAACACGTCTTGACAGAAGTAAGAGCTGTGAGAGGGGCAGCAACTTGACCGAAATTACGAATGAAACGCCGATAGAAATTAGCGAAACCTAAAAAGCGCTGCAACTCGACACGTGACCTTGGAACGGGCCAATCACTGACAGCTTGGACCTTAGCGGAATCCATCTGAATGCCTTCAGCGGAAATAACGGAACCGAGAAAAGTAACGGAGGAGACATGAAAGAGCACTTCTCAGCCTTTACGTAGAGACAATTCTCTAAAAGGCGCTGTAGAACACGTCGAACGTGCTGAACATGAATCTCGAGTGACGGAGAAAAAATCAGGATATCGTCAAGATAGACAAAAACAAAAATGTTCAGCATGTCTCTCAGAACATCATTAACTAATGCCTGAAAAACAGCTGGCGCATTGGCGAGACCGAACGGCAGAACCCGGTACTCAAAATGCCCTAACGGAGTGTTAAACGCCGTTTTCCACTCGTCCCCCTCTCTGATGCGCACGAGATGGTAAGCGTTACGAAGGTCCAACTTAGTAAAGCACCTGGCTCCCTGCAGAATCTCGAAGGCTGATGACATAAGGGGAAGCGGATAACGATTCTTAACCGTTATGTCATTCAGCCCTCGATAATCCACGCAGGGCGCAGAGTACCGTCCTTCTTCTTAACAAAAAGAACCCCGCCCCGGCCGGAGAAGAAGAAGGCACTATGGTACCGGCGTCAAGAGACACAGACAAATAATCCTCGAGAGCCTTACGTTCGGGAGCCGACAGAGAGTATAGTCTACCTCGAGGAGGAGTGGTCCCCGGAAGGAGATCAATACTACAATCATACGACCGGTGAGGAGGAAGGGAGTTGGCTCGGGACCGACTGAAGACCGTGCGCAGATCATGATATTCCTCCGGCACTCCTGTCAAATCGCCAGGTTCCTCCTGAGAAGTAGGGAGAGAAGAAACGGGAGGGATGGCAGACATTAAACACTTCACATGACAAGAAACGTTCCAGGATAGGATAGAATTACTAGACCAATTAATAGAAGGATTATGACATACTAGCCAGGGATGACCCAAAACAACAGGTGTAAACGGTGAACGGAAAATCAAAAAAGAAATAGTCTCACTGTGGTTACCAGATACTGTGAGAGTTAAAGGTAGTGTCTCAAATTTGATGCTGGGAAGATGACTACCATCTAAGGCAAACATGGGCGTAGGCTTGTCTAACGGTCTGAAAGGAATGTTATGTTTCCGAACCCATGCTTCGTCCATGAAACAACCCTCAGCCCCAGAGTCAATCAAGGCACTGCATGTAGCACCCGAACCGGTCCAGCGTAGATGGACCGACATAGTAGTACAAGATCTAGATGAAGAGGACTGAGTAGTAGCGCTCACCAGTAGCCCTCCGCTTACTGATGGGCTCTGGCCTCTTACTGGACATGAATTAACAAAATGTCCAGCAACTCCGCAATAGAGGCACAGGCGGTTGGTGATCCTCCGTTCCCTCTCCTTATTCGAGATGCGAATCCCTCCCAGCTGCATGGGCTCAGTCTCAAAGCCAGAGGAGGGAGATGGTTGCGATGCGGAGCAGGGAAACACCGTTGATGCGAGCTCTCTTCCACGAGCCCGGTGACGAAGATCTACCCGTCGTTCTATGCGGATGGCGAGAGCAATCAAAGAGTCCACATCTGAAGGAACCTCCCGGGAGAGAATCTCATCCTTAACCACTGCGTGGAGTCCCTCCAGAAAACGAGCGAGCAGCGCCGGCTCGTTCCACTCACTAGAGGCAGCAAGAGTGCGAAACTCAATGGAATAATCCGTTATGGACCGTTCACCTTGGCATAAGGAAGCCAGGGCCCTAGAAGCCTCCCCACCAAAAACTGAACGGTCAAAAACCCGAATCATCTCCTCTTTAAAGTTCTGGAATCTGTTAGAGCAATCAGCCCTTGCCTCCCAGATAGCTGTGCCCCATTCTCGAGCCCGGCCAGTAAGGAGTGAAATGACGTAAGCAACCCGAGCTCTCTCTCTAGAGTATGTGTGGGGTTGGAGAGAGAACACAATCTCACACTGCGTGAGAAAGGAGCGGCACTCAGTGGGCTGCCCGGAGTAGCAGGGTGGGTTATTAACCCTGGGTTCTGGAGGCTCGGCAGGCCAGGGAGTAACAGGTGGCACGAGACGTAGACTCTGGAACTGTCCAGAGAGGTCGGAAACCTGAGCGGCCAGGTTCTCCACGGCATGGCGAGCAGCAGACAATTCCTGCTCGTGTCTGCCGAGCATGGCTCCTTGGATCTCGACGGCAGTGTAACGAGCGTCTGAAGTCGCTGGGTCCATTCCTTGGTCGGTTCCTTCTGTCATGCAGGTGAAAGAGGACCCAAACGCGACTTAACAGAAACAGAGTTTATTAATGCTCAAAACGGAATAACTGAAATCCTCTAGATTTGTAGAGGGAAAACAACTGGAGAAGCGGCCACAGACTGCAGGTCGCTTCGGGTGGCGCAGGCCGTAGTCGACTGAGACACCTGCTCACACGCAGCGTCTGATGAAGGCACAAAACACGACAGGACAGGGTGATACACAATCACGGCAAAAACACGACAGGACAGGGCGAAACGCAATCACAGCATGGTGAATACAATGCAAGGAACCGACGGCACAGGAACGGAACACAAAGGAATAAATAGGGACTCTAATCAGGGGAAAGGATCGGGAACAGGTGTGGGAAGACTAAATGATGATTAGGGGAATAGGAACAGCTGGGAGCAGGAACGGAACGATAGAGAGAAGAGAGAGCGAGAGAGTGAGAGAGGGAGGGGGAGAGAGAGGGCTAGAAGGAGGGAAAGAACCAAATAAGACCAGCAGAGGGAAACGAATAGAATGGGAAGCACAGGGACAAGACAAGATAATAAATGACAAACATGACAAAACGAGTCTTATATCAACATAAACTAAAAGGCCGCACAGCAAGTTAGAAGCCACTGCTCTAAAACAGCCATAAAAAAGACAGACATCAGACATCAGTCAGGAAGTTATAGCTTGGTCGTAAATGGGTCTTCCAAATGGACAATAACCCCAAGCATACTTCCAAAGTTGAAATGGCTTAAGGACAACAAAGTCAAGGTATTGGAGTGGCCATCACAAAGCCCTGACCTCAATCCTATAGAAAATGTGTGGGCAGAACTGAAAAAGCATATGTGAGCAAGTAGGACTACAAACCTGACTCAGTGACACGAGCTCTGTCAGGAGGAATGGCCAACATTCACCCAACTTATTGTGGGAAGCTTGTGGAAGGCTACCCAAAACATTTGACCCAAGTAAAACATTTTAAAAGCAATGCTTCCAAATACTAATTGAGTGTATGTAAACTTCTGACCCACTGGGAATGTGATGAAAGAAATAAAAGCTGAAATAGCTCAGTTGGTAGAGCATGGCGCTTGTAATGCCAGGGTAGTGGGTTCGATCCCCGGGACCACTCATACGTAGAATGTATGCACACATGACTGTAAGTCGCTTTGGATAAAAGCGTCTGCTAAATGGCATATATTATTATTATTATATAAATAAATCATTCCCCCTACTATTATTCTGACATTTCACTTTCTTAAAATAAAGTAGTGATCCTAACTGACCTAAGACAGGGAATGTTTACTAGGATTAAATGTCAGGAATTGTGAAAAACTGAGTTTAAATGTATTTGACTAAGGTGTATGTAAACTTTCGACTTCAACTGTATGTCCATGAACGTAGGGTAAAGTGACTAGGCATCAGAATAGATAATAAGTAAAAGAACAGAGTAGCAGCAGTGTGTGTGTGTGTGTGTGTGTGTGTGTGTGTGTGTGTGTGTGTGTGTGTGTGTGTGTGTGTGTGTGTGTGTGTGTGTGTGTGTGTGTGTGTGTGTGTGTGTGTGCGTGTGTGTGTGCGTGTGCGTGTGGTGTACATGAATGGGTTTTGTATGAGAGTGTCAGTGTTTGTGTGAGATTGTAAGTGTAGTGTCACTCCCTGTTCACCCATGGCTGCTCGATCACACACACCTCCAACTCAATCATCAAGTATGCAGAAGACACAACCATAGTAGGCCTGATAACCAGCAATGACGAGACAGCCTACAGGGAGGAGGTGAGGGCCCTAGCGGAGTCGTGCCAGGAAAATAACCTCTCAACATCAACAAAACGAAGGAGCTGATCATGGACTTCAGGAAAAAGCAGAGCGAGCACCACCCTATACACACTGACAGGACCGCAGTGGAGAAAATTGAAAGCTTCAGGTTACTCGGCATGATCTGAAATGGTCCACCCACACAGACAGTGCGGTAAAGAAGGCGGAACAGCGCCTCTTCAACCTCAGGAGGCTAAAGACCCTCACAAACTTTTACAGATGCACAATTGAGAGCATCCTGTCGGGCAGTATCGCCGCCTGGTAAGGCAACTGCAACGCTCGCAACCGCATGGCTCTCCAGAGGGTGGTGCGTTCTGCCCAACGCATCACTGGGGGCACACTGCCTGCCCTCCAGGACACCTACAACACCCAATGTCACAGGAAGGTCAAAAGTTCATCACGGACATCAACCATCCAAGCCACACCCTGTTCACCCCCCTGTCATCCAGAAGGCAAGGTCAGTACAGGTGCATCAAAGCTGGGACCAAGAGACTGAAAAACAGCTTCTGTCTCAAGGCCATCAGACTGTTAAATAGCCATCACTAGCCAGCTGCCCTATATACATAGAATCACTGCTCACTTTAATAATGGACACTAGTCACTTTAATAATGTTTACATACTGTTTTACTCATTTCACATGTACATTTTAAACTGTATTCTATTCTACTGTATTTTAGTCAGTGCCACTCTGACATGGCTCGTCCTAATATTTATATATATCTTAATTCCATTATTTAACTTTTACATTTGTGTGTATTGTTGTGAATTGTTAGATATTACTGCACTGTTGGGAGGCAGCAACACAAGCATTTCGCAACACCCGCAATAACATCAGTTAAATATATGTATGTGACCAAAAATATTTATTTTATTTGATTTGAAATGAAGCCGCTTTGTTGCTACCATAGAGTTACATGAGAAGTGTCCATCCAAGAAGGCTCAAGGTCATTGGCCACAGATAAAATGACATCAAATCACTTTATATCTACCATAGCTATGATTGGATTGAACATGTCAACATCATAATTAAAAAATCTTAGCTACCAAGCTAGACAAGCAGTCATCATCTTGAATCAAATTGACAATCTACAAGCAAATCCTTTTCAATCCTTGTCATATGAAGAGAAATTATAGATAAAACGTAGTGGTGCTCATCAGCCATTCGCAAATTCAACAATGAGTGGTTTGGTTGGAATCAGTGGCTAACTTAAAGCGTTGCAAAGCAATCACTAGCCTGCTATTCAGTGGAGTGGGTGTGTGGTCCAAGTCTGGGTTTAAGGGTCTCTTTTCCAAGCTTAAAAGGATAAACATACACATGCAACACCATTGGCCATAAAATGTTGAATACATTATGAGTGAATGAGTTGTTTACATCTTTGTTAATTTACAGGAAAAAAACGTTTTCATTCGGGGAGGACAAATGTTTCGGGGAGGACAAATGGCCTCTCCCTAGTCTGTACAGGAGTTGCAGCGATGGGAAAAGACTGTAACTACCAATTGGATATCACAAAATTGGGGAGAAAAAAGGGTTAAAAAATATATAATTAATAAAAGAATAAAGAAAACCATCTCCTGCAGTGAGAAACTATGATGTCGGTGACCAGGAGTTCTAGGTGGTAAGTTGGCATTCGAAGAGTGGAGACACTGGCTGGAGGGCGCATTTCTCATCCTCACCAACCATCGGAACCTGGAGTAAATACAGACAGCTGATCCCACGGCAAGCAAGGTGGGCTCTTTTCTTCACTAGATTCGACTTCACCTTGTCATATTTCCCAAGTTCAAAGAACATCAAAGCTGATGCCCTGTCCCGTCTCTGCAATTCAGGAGAGGTTCCTGTCTTGAGTGCACCAATAAATCCATCCTCCCAAGTTTGTTTTACCTTTATTTAACTAGGCAAGTCAGTTAAGAACAAATTCTTATTTTCAATGATGGCGTAGGAACAGTGGGTTAACTGCCTTGTCAGCTCGGGGATTTGATCCTGCAACCTTTCGATTACGAGTCCAACTCTCTAACCACTAGGCTACCCTGCCGCCCCAGGCTACCCGTCCTCCTGAGTCATTGCCCCTGTGCTTTGAGACGTAGATGAGGACCTTCGCCAGGCTCTGTAGAGGGAACCCGCGCCTGCTATCTGTCCTCCAGAGCACACCTACGTTCCCACGGTGATAAGGGATCGGCTGTTGACTTGGGCACACACATCCCTCATCGTTGGGCACCCAGATATCACCTGCACTATTCAATGCATCTCCGGAAAGTACTGCTGGCCCCACCTTGGCGCAGGACGTTGCTCGCTATGTCAACTTCTGCTCGCTATGTGCCCAAACTAAATCTCCCCAGCACACTCCTTCCCCTTCCTGTGTCTCAGCGGCCTTGGTCTCATCTGTTCATTGATTTCATCACTGATCTCACCTCTTCTGAGGGTTTCACTACTATTATGGTTGTTGTTGCCAGATTCTCTAATTTCTGCTTTTTTATCCCTCTCTCCCATTTCTCCATACCGCTCTCCAGGTCACTGAGGCACTGTTCTAGCAGGTCTTCCGGCACTATGGCCTTCCAGAGGAAGGACATCATCTCCAATCATGGCATCCTATTCACATCATGGTATGGAAAGCATTCATGGAGAAACAGGGGGTCACAGTCAGCCTCACTTCAAGTCAGCCCCTTCAAGGTCCTCCGGAGGGTCAACAAGGTTTCCCTCCTCGGGCCAATGGTTCCTGGTCCCCTGGCTGTTGCCATCCCTAGCAACACTCCTCCACCTCCCCAAGACATCGATGGGAGCTCTGTCTATGCAGTCACGTCCCTCCTGGACTCCAAACATCGTGGGGTCGGCTCCAGTACCTGGTGGACTGGGAGGGGTATAGTCCAGAGGAGCGCTGTTGAGTCCATCCTGCAGCTGGAGCCGTGCGCCAGGAGGTGGGTGCTGTCACGCTAACTCCCACTCTGGCGCTCTACATCGCCAGTCTACTAACCACCAGTCCTGACAACCCACATTACGCACACCTGGCAACCATCATTGCGCACACCTGCTCCCCATTGTTATCACTCCCCAGTCCCCAGGAACGCCCTTCAGCTCCTCTCTGTGGAGAAAAAGTTTCAGCTGAATGCACGCCAAGATGACTGATACAGTGTTTTAATGGCGATATATTTATTTTATTTATTATTTCACCTTTATTTAACCAGGTAGGCAAGTTGAGAACAAGTTCTAATTTACAATAAAACAGTAGAAAAATAAGTCTATATACAATGTGAGCAGATGAGGTAAGATAAGGGAGGTAAAGGCAACAAAGAAAAAAGGCCATGGTGGCAAAGTAAATATAGCAAGTAAAACACTGGAATGGTAGATTTGCAGTGGAAGAATGTGCAAGGTTGAGATAGAAATAATAGGGAGCAAAATAAATACATAAATACAGTAGGGGGAGAGGTAGTTGTTTGGGCTAAATTATAGATGGGCTATGTACAGGTGCAGTAATCTGTGAGCTGCTCTGACAGCTGGTGCTTAAAGCTAGTGAGAGAGATAAGTGTTTCCAGTTTCAGAGATTTTTGTAGTTCGTTCCAGTCATTGGCAGCAGAGAACTGGAAGGAGAGGCAGCCCAGAACATCAGCTGACTGGATTTGGGAGAAGGAGAAATGGGGAAGGCTTGGGCAAGTTGCTGTGGGGGATACAGTGCTGTTGACCGGGGTAGGGGTAGCCAGTTGGAAAGCATGGCCAGCCGTAGAAAAATACTTATTGAAATTCTCAATTATAGTGGATTTATCGGTGGTGACAGTGTTTCCTATCTTCAGTGCAGTGGGCAGCTGGGATGGGGTGTTCTTATTCTCCATGGACTTTACAGTGTCCCAGAATGTTTTTGAGTTTGTGTTGCAGGAAGCAAATTTATACTGCTCATAAATATACTGTTCATAGCATTTGAATAGTACTAATTTGGACAGAATAATATTAGAATGTGATCCAATAGGGGTGAAAATGCCTTCAAACCATAAACTCAAATAGTTTCTCCTCAGCCCCCCTGCACTACTAGGCCTACCTCTGGTATGGTGTGTAGGAGACCCCATTGCCGTATCTCCGCTCCCTAGAACCACATTGATTATGCCCAGGTTGGTGATCCATTTATTCCAGTTGACTTCCTCCACTCTGAGATGACAGGTTCAAGTCCAGAGGACACATGCACCAATTACTGTCTCTGAGTCTATGACATCCATCAGCTGTCACAGACAGCAGATCAATGATGCAGCACACTGTGTACCAGCTGCTGCTGTGCATGACAGCAGTGCAATCAGTCATTCAATTCTAGACACACACTCTCACAGCTAAAGTTGAATGAGGGGCTTTATATTTTATTTCCCTGATGTGATGGGTTCTTGTTGAAATGGTTTTGTGTTGGGATGATTGTCCTGTTACTGATATTGGATGCAATCAAAACTATGGAGTTCATTATTTATTTTGTATGTTATCCAGTAGGAATGTACAGGTACAGTACCAGTCAAAAATTTGGACACACCTACTCATTCCAGGGTTTTTCTTTATTCTTGTTATTTTCTACATTGCAGAATAATAGTGGAGACGTCAAAACTATGAAACACATATGGAAACATGTAGTAACCAAAAAACTGTTATCCAAATAAATAAATAAAATATATATTTGAGATTCTTCAAAGTAGCCACCCCTTGATTGATGACAGCTTTGCACACTCTTGGCATTCTCTCAACTAGCTTCATGAATGGATTTCAACTAACAGGTGTGCCTTGTTGAAAGTTCATTTGTGGGGTTTTTTCCCTTGGAGCCAATCAGCTGTGTTGTGACAAGGTAGGGCTAGTATTCAGAAGATAGCCCTATTTGGTAAAAGATCAAGTCTATATGATGGCAACATCTGAAATAAGCAAAGAGAAAAAACAGGCCATAATTACTTTAATTCAGTCAATCCAGAAAATGTCAAGAACTTTGAAAGTTTCTTTAGGTGCAGTCCCAAAAACCATCAAGTGCTGTGATGAAACTGGCTCTAATGAGGACCGCCACAGGAAAGGAAGACCCAAAGTTACATCTGCTGCAGAGGATAAATTCATTAGTTACCAGCCTCAGAGTTCAAGTAACAGACAAATCTCAACATCAACTGTTCAGTGGAGACTGTGATTCAGCCTTCAAGTTTGAATTGCTTTAAAAAAAACACCACTAAAGGACACCAATAAGAAGACTTGCTTTTTATTTATTTTGTACCTTTATTTAACTAGGTAAGTCAGTTAAGGACACATTCCTAATGTCAATGATGGTCTAGGAATAGTGGGTTAACTGCCTTGTTCAGGGGCAGAATGACAGATTTTTACTTTGTCAGCTCGGGGATTCGATCTTGCAATCTTTCGGTTACTAGTCCAACACTCTAACCACTAGCATACCTGCCGCTCCGGGCTTCACCGTAGGGATGGTGCCAGGTTTCATCCAGATGTGACGCTTGACATTCAGGACAAAGTGTTCAATCTTGATTTCATCAGACCAGAGAATCTTGGTCAGAGTCCTTTAGGTGCCTTTTTCTGAGGAGTGGCTTCCGTCTGGCCACTCTACCATAAAGACCTGATTGGTGGGGTGCTGCAGAGATTGTTGTCCTTCTGGAAGGTGCTCCCATCTCCACAGAGGAACTCTGGAGCTCTGTCATATTTAAATCAAATTCTAGGTCACTTCCCTGACCATGGCCCTTCTCTCCCGATTTCTCACTTTGGCCGGGCGGCCAGCTCTAGGAAGAGTCTTGGTGGTTCCAAACTTCTTCCATTTAAGAATGATGAAGGCCACTGTGTTCTTGGGGACCTTCAATGCTGCATACATTTTTTGGTAGCCTTCCCCAGATGGACAATTGCTTCGACCTCGTGGCTTGGTTTTTGCAAAGACATGCACTGTCAACTGTGGGACCTTATATAGACGGGTGTGTGTCTTTCCAAATCATGTCCAATCGATTGCATTTACCACAGGTGGACTCCACTCAAGTTGTAGAAACATCCCAATGATGATCAATGGAAACAGGATGCACCTGAGTTCAATTTTGAGTCTCATAGCTAAGGATCTGGATAAATACGTAAATAAGGTATTTCTGGTTTCTATTTGTAATAAATTTGCAAAAAAAATCAAAAAACCTGTTTTCTCTTTGTCATTATGGGGTATTGTGTGTAGATTGATGAGGAGGAAAATGTATTTAATCTATTTTAGAATGAGGCTGTGATGTAACAAAATGTGGAAAAGGGGAAGGTGTCTGAATACTTTCCGAATACACTGTATATTGGCAACCTGAAACACCATCAGCGGTCCATCTCTCCAGCCCTGGTTCTCAGGTCCTTGCCCACCCCAGAACAAAGCTGCCTACTCAGGCAGCAGGGCAGGCTCCTCTCCAGGTCCAGGATGGTGATTGCCTGCTGTAGACACATATGTTCATAACAATGAATGAGCTATGATCAAACTGTCCACCAAAACGAGCAGCACAGTGCCATTTCCTTGCATCAGTCAGTCCGGCCGTTTGTCCATCAGTCCGTGGTGGATCACCTGTAGTTTCCAGATGCTGGTGCTCTCCAGGGACATCTTCTCCACAGTGCGGCTCATGACGGTGATGAGCATGTTGAGCAGCAGGATGTATGTGAGCATGATGTAGGAGATTAGCAGCAGAACACCTCCTTGTAATGGTACCTAGAAAAAAAAAATCCTTATTGCCATAAATAACTCCCCACTTTTCCACCGTGATAGCTAGTATAGTTGAAGTCGGACGTTTACATACACTTAGGTTGAAGTCATTAATAAAACTCGTTTTTCAACCACTCCACAAATTTCTTGTCAACAAACTATAGTTTCGGCAAGTCGTTTAGGACATCTACTTTATGCATGACACAAGTCATTTTTCCAACAATTGTTTACAGACAGATGATTTCATTTATAATTAACTGTATCACAATTCCAGTGGGTCAGAAGTTTGCATACCCTAAGTTGACTGTGCCTTTAAACAGTTTGGAAAATGCAGAAAATGATGTCATGACTTTAGAAGCTTCTGATAGGCTAATTGACATTTGAGTGTGGATGTATTTCAAGGCCAACCTTCAAACTCAGTGGCTCTTTGCTTGACATGTTTTTTATTGTTTTATTTCACTTTTATTTAACCAGGTAGACCAGTTCAGAACAGTTCTCATTTACAACTGCAACCTGGCAAAGAAAGCAAGTGCGACACAAACAACAACACAGAGTTACACATGGAATAAACAAACATACAGTCAATAACACAATAGGAAAAACATATATATACAGTGTGTGCAAATTAGGTAAGATTGGGGAGGTAAAGGCAATAAATAGGCCGTAGTGGTGAAGTAATTACAATTCAGCAATTGTAGTGATAGATGTGCAGAAGATGAATATGCAAGTAGAGCTACTGGGGTGCAAAGGAGCTAAATATATATATGTATAATAACAATATGGAGATGAGGTAGTTGGATGGGCTATTTACAGATGGGCTATGTACAGGTGCAGTGATCTGTGAGCTGCTCTGACAGCTGATGCTTAAAGTTAGTGAGGGAGATGTGAGTCTCCAGCTTCAGTAATTTTTGAAATTCGTTCCAGTCATTGGCAGCAGAGAACTGGAAGGAAAGGCGGCCAAAGGAAGAATAGGCTTTGGGGGTGAGCAATGAAATATACCTGCTGGAGCGTGTGCTACGGGTGGGTGCTGCAATGGTGACCAGTGAGCTGAGATAAGGCAGGGCTTTACCGAGCAACGATTTATAGATGACCTGGAGCCAGTGAGTTTGGCGACGAATATGAAGCGAGGGCCAGCCAACGAGAGCATACAGGTCGCAGTGGTGGGTAGTATATGGGGATTTGGTGACTTAACGGATGCCACTGTGATGGACTGCATCCAATTTGCTGAGTAGAGTGTTGGAGGCTATTTTATTTATGACATCACCGAAGTCTAGGATCGGTAGGATAGTCAGTTTTACGAGGGTATGTTTGGCAGCATGAGTGAAGGATGCTTTGTTGCGAAATAGGAATCTGATTCTAGATTTAAGTTTGGGTTGTAGATGCTTAATGTAAGTCTGGAAGGAGAGTTTGCAGCCTAACCAGACACCTAGGTATTTGTAATTGTCCACATTGTCACGACTTCCACCGAAGTCGGTTCCTCCCCTTGTTCGGGTGGCGTTCGGCGGTCGGCATCACCGGTATTCTAGCCATTGTCGATCCATTTTTTATTTTCCATTTGTTTTGTCTTGTTTTCCTACACACCTGGTTCTCATTTCCCTCATTAAGTTTTGTTTATTTAACCCTCTGTTCCCTCCCATGTCTTTGTGTGGAATTGTTTATTGTAAATGCTGGTGCACATGTTGACTGGTGCGCGACGGGTTTTGTACCCATGTCTTGTAATTCTTTATGCCGTTGGTTTTGGTATTAACCTGCTCCGGCTATTACCTAGTTCTGCTCTCCTGCATCTGACTTCCCTGCCACCGGTTACGCACCCCTGACACACATATTATAAGTCAGAACCATCCAGAGTAGTGATGCTGCATGGAGGGGCAGGTGCGGGCAGCGGTTGGTTGAAGAGCATGCATTTAGTTTTATTTGCATTTAAGAGTAGTTGGAGGCCACGAAAGGCCTCCAACTGCTCATCTGGAGGCTCGTCTGGAGGGTAGTTAACACAGTGTCCAAAGAAGGGCCAGCAGTATACAGAATGGTGTCGTCTGAGTAGAGGTGGATTAGAGAATCACCAGCAGCAACATCGTTGATGTATACAGAGAAGAGAGTTGGCCTGAGAATTGAACCCTGTGACACCCCCATAGAGACTGCCAGAGGTCCAGACAACAGGCCCTCCGATTTGGCACACTGAACTCTTGTACTTTTTGGAGAAATGTCCTCTGGTCTGATGAAACAAAAATAGAACTGTTTGGCCATAATGACCATCGTTATGTTTGGAGGAACAAGGGGAAGGCTTGCAAGCCGAAGAACACCATCCCAATTGTGAAGCACGGGGGTGGCAGCATCATGTTGTGGGGGTGCTTTTCTGCAGGAGGGACTGGTGCACTTCTCAAAATAGATGGCATCATGAGGAAAATTATGTGGATATATTGAAGCAACATCTCAAGACATCATTCAGGAAGTTAAAGCTTGGTCGCAAATGGTTCTTCCAAATGGACAATGATACTTCCAAAGTTGTGGCAAAATGGCTTAAGAACAGCAAATTCAAGTTATTGGAGTGGCCATCACAAAGCCCTGACCTCCACTCCACCCTATAGAAGATTTGTGGGCAGAACTGGAAGAGTGTGTGCGAGCAAGGAGTCCTACAAACCTGATTCAGTTACACCAGCTCTGTCAGGAGGAATGGGCCAACATTCACCCAACTTATTGCGGGAAGACTGTGGAAGGCTACCCAAAACATTTGACCCAAGTTAAACAATTTAAAGGCAATGCTACCAAATACTAATTGAGCGTTTGTTAACTACTGACCCACTGGGAATGTAATGAAAGTTATAAAAGCTGAAATAAATCATTCTCTACTAGGATTAAATGTCAGGAATTGTGAGAAAATCTTCCGACTTCAACTGTATATGCCATATATAATGGCTGCTTTGGCATCACCTAGGTGGGTGCTAGACATTAGTGGATGAGGTCAAGGAGAGTGCCCCTCCTTTCTTTTCAAAGAGCCTTCATCTGGAAAATCAATTATAACCCCTCTGTGAACTCTCGAGGTCTCCCATGCCAATGGTGAACTTGAACAGCTCCATGGTGTTGTGAGAGACGTTTCCTAAATGAATCCTCTTTAATGAGAGGG
The DNA here is from genome assembly GCF_021184085.1 of Oncorhynchus gorbuscha. Classification (NCBI taxonomy): domain Eukaryota; kingdom Metazoa; phylum Chordata; class Actinopteri; order Salmoniformes; family Salmonidae; genus Oncorhynchus; species Oncorhynchus gorbuscha. Next base: position 62,012,763 of record NC_060188.1, read on the forward strand.
AAAAAGGTTATACCTTTTTTCAGCTGTGTTGTTTATTGAATGTGCTGTTTTATTGGCCGTTGATTCAGGTTCCATTAGCAAAGTGACCACTGTTATGTTCCCCAGGAAGAAAACCAAAAATTGGTGCTCAAACAGAGTGGGGAACTAACAAAGAGCCGCTGACAACAACAAAAATGAAACAGGTGGGGTTTTAGGAGGGTTTCTGAAAGACACTCATGGTGGTGTCCAATAAAAATTTGACTAGCAACAATAACTGGGACCTAAAAGACACCCAGTAAATGTGCCCAGGAAGAGGCAAACAAAAGAAAAACCCATACCAAACTTAAAAGCAGGAAGCAAACCAAAAGGTGGAGCAAAACAAAGACAGGGAAAATCAGACAAATCAAATAGGGAGAGCCAACTAAAGGTGTTAACGTTCCACATCTCTCAAGACAACTGGGCTAGCCACTCTTAAATTTCACCCGGGCCAGTACAGGTGAAAAACCTTCCAACTGACGAGATGGACAATCCAGCAAAGGTGTAAAACCTGACTAACGTGGTGATACCAATCAGTGTGTCCCACATGCTAACATCCAACCTCTAAATACAAATGGAAACCCCAAAGACTATAATACCTTCACCCTTAAGACAACAAATACATACAATATTTTTGTTGTACAAGTTTGCACACAACCAACAGAAATCAACTTCCATCTCTCAATATGATCCATTTAAATGCATCACCACTTAAATGCATCGCCTTTTCCAATATAAACATGATGTCTACTGGCTGTCAACAATTAAATACAAGACAGTCACCTTTTTTCTCTCTTTTTTTTCTCTGCCTAAAACTCAGAAGTTTTTGAGAAACAGAGATAAAATCATGTAGGTTTCTATGACTCTCATCCCCTTGGAACAAACGAAAGCAAAACAAAACATTTTTTTTTTAAACAGCAAAACATGCAGTCAAAAAATATTTGAGGCAGGGATACACACTTGAAAGGCAATCAGCAATGGGGGACGAAGGTAGGAAAACACATCATCAGGAGTGACAAAAGCAGACAACTCTGGCGCGCTCATTTAGAAACCTGCCTACATCCCTTCAGGAAATCGAACTTGCTAATGTACTTAGCAGTGCCTGCATGGTCCACACAATCATCGACCCGGGGCAAAGGGTACAAGTCTGACTTGGTAACGGCACTGAGTTTCCGAAAATCAAAACAAAACCACAGAGACCTATTCGCATTAGGTACTTATATACAGGGTGAACTCCATGGACTGTTGCCATGTTGTGCAATGCCATGCTCAAGCATGAACTCCACCTCACTGCAGAGTTTCTTTCTCTTTTCAGTATTCACTCGATAGGCATGTTGTTTGATTGGGACAGAGTCCCCAACGTCAATGTCATACCCTAGTACATTTGTCTGAGTTGGCTCATCTGAGAATAAACCCTGATATTCTAAAAGAAAGTTGCCTTTTTCCTCTGGAGACAAGTGTGTCAAAAAGACAGCAAGGTTTTCAAGAATCTCTGAGTTACTCAGCCACCCCACAGACACTGGGTATATTGGGCTTTCCTCGTGTTCTTGAGGAAGACTATAGTCAAATGTGACAGCAGTGGCCACAGGCAGAACATCACTACCAGATTCCACCGACTTCTCCGCCCAAACGTAACGGGTGAAGTATGATTTCAACATGCTGACACAGCCATGTTTTTTTCCTGCGCTTTGGTGAGGTGATGATTTACATTTTAGTCACTTAGCAGACACTTTTATCCAGAGCGACTTACAGTTAGTGCATTCATCTTAAGATAGCTAGGTGGGTCAACCACATATCACAGGCATAGAAAGTACATTTTCCTCAATAATATCAGTAGAGTCCGAGCTAGAAGGGGGGGTCAAGTGCATGTACTGCTAAACAATTCTTATAATTTGTGGGGGGGGGGGATTATTTAAGATACTGTTTGAAGAGGTAGGGTTCCAGATGTTTTCGGAAGATGGGCAGGGACTCTACTGTCCTAACATCTGGGAGAAGCTGGTTCCACCATTGGGGTGCCAGGACAGAGAAGAGCTTCGACTGGGCTGAGAGGGAGCTGCCCTCCCGTATTGGTGGGAGGGCCAAGAGACCTGAGGTGGCATAACGGAGTGCTCGAGTTGGGATATAGGGTTTGAGCATAGCCTGAAGGTAGGGAGGGGCAGTTCCTCTTGCTGTTTCGTAGGTAAGGACCATGGTCTTGTAGTGGAAAATGATGATGATGTATTCCAGATTACTACGTTTTTTCACTATGGGGTAAGGGCCTGAATATAACGAGCTTGCAACGGTGACACCAGAACAGGTAACAAAACCAAGACATGGTCACCAACATCGAAAGTGAAGGATCGGGCCTTTCAATTGTACCAAGCTTTCATTTTCATTTGCACCTTCTCCAGATTCTCACTGGTAAACTGTATCGAAAGCACTAACGTGTTCCAACAGATTGTTTTTTGTGTTTAAGGTGTCTTCTTGCAACCGCTCTCTCAGCAAGCTCAAAAGACCTCTGACATGATGTCCAAACATAAGCTCATTCGAAATAAAACCAAGAGATTCCTGAACAACCTCTAGCGCTGCAAACAGTCCCAGTTATTCCCAAACCCATAGCAGTACGATCTAAACATAGACTTCAAAGTCTCGTGAAATTGCTCAAATGCACCTTGAAACTCTGGGAGGTATGCACTATAGTGGTAATGGGTAACACCCAACTACTGTAGCACTTGCGGAAGTCCAAATGTTGAAAATAATTTTACCAGTGCCTTAACAATACTGGGACCCAAGATTTTCCTCAGTGGAATGGCCTCAGGGAAACAAGTAGCAGCGCACATGATGGTCAAGAGAAACTGGTTGCCACTTTTTGTTTTGGGCAAAGGAGCAAAACAATCCACCACCGGCTGAAAGGTTTGTCAAAAGCAGGAATGCTCTGCAAATGTGTAACAGTTACAGCTTGGTACGGTTTACCTGTCCGCTGGAAAACGCGACAGGATTTACATTAAAACACAACATCCTGTTTTAGACCCGGCCAGACAAAGTTACACAAGATATGGTCATACATCTTGTTGACCCAAAGATGGCCTGTCATACTACCACTGTGAGCCAACCTCAATACCTCTTGTCTGGAATGGCAATTTGAGATACACCGTGCCAATCGTTTTCACCAGAAGTGGAGAGAGAATCCCATTTCCTTATTAGAACACCATCTCTGTCAAAGTAACCCACAAAACTTCATCAAACTCCTTCTCTGGATGTACTGTATCTCAGCAAAAGGAGAGGAGAGGGAAACATCTTTACTCTGATGCTTCCTAGACATTGAAGTGTCAACTATAGGGAACCTCTCTTTCTTCAGCGGTCCTACAAACGTGCTCACCTTTGGGGTTTTCAAAGGAGAGGTCAACTCAGGTTTACTGAAATCAGGGTCACCCATAAACATCTCAGACAGATCGACCGTGGTGGGATTGCTGACATCCTCAACACTAGAGTTGCTCCCGGTGACTTTCTTAGACATAGCACATGTAATGGCACACTCTGGGAACACTCTAGGGTTCTACTCTGGGTTCCTTACAAACAACAGGATTTGGCACGAACTTCCCTCCAGCCAAATCGTTTCCGAAAATGATTGAGACCCCCTTCACTAGGCCTCACTCCAACGACAACGGAACCAGAAATAAGATCAGACTCGAGTTCCACATTATACAAAGAAACTTACATGTAGCCCCATCTCCACTTCTTGTACTAACACACCGTAATCAGTTCACTGTAACTGTAAAAAGTGTCAAACTAAGGCAAAACACCGTCCAAAATGAAGAACTGGGCTCCTCCAGTGTCTGGCAGTATTTTCACCTGCTGCTTAAAACCTCTTACAGCTACCCCCCTACTTTTTTAAATTTCCGCCTTTAGACATACCCAATTCTAACTGCCTGTAGCTCGGGCCCAGGACCGAAGATATGCATATTCTTGGTTTCATTTTAAAGAAAACACTCTAAAGTTTGTGTAAATGAGAATTTAATGTAGGAGAATATAACACAATAGATCTGGTTTAGATAATAGAATGAAAAAAACATAAGTCTTTTCATTTTTATTGTTGTATCATCATCTTTAAAATGAACAAGACAAAACAAACATTCAGATAGGATAATGGGGACAAATTCAGTGAAAAACATAAGAGGGCAACAGTACTTGTGCAAAGTTTCATAATGATGACTTCCAAAATGAGTGTGCTACATGACATTTATCATGAAGTCACCCAGGTGTCCCACACAGGTAGCCCAAATGTACCCAAGTGGCCAAATTGGTGGAGTTATACATTTTGAATGGAATAACTATATACAAAATACCAAAATGGTATTCTAACACCCCCCCCCCCCCCCCAAAAAAAAAAATGGAGAAAAAACATGAAAGAGAGACACACCAAACATGTGGAAGAAGGTGCTCTGGTCAGATGAAACCAAAATTGAACTTTTTGGCAACAATGCAAAATGTTATGTTTGGCGTAAATGCAACACAGCTCATCACCCTGAACACACCATCCCCACTGTCAAACATGGTGGTGGCAGCATCATGGTTTGGGCCTGCTTTTCTTCAGCAGGGACAGGGAAGATGGTTAAAATTGATGGGAAGATGGATGGAGCCAAATACAGGACCATTCTGGAAGAAAACCTGATGGAGTCTGCAAAAGACCTGAGACTGGGACGGAGATTTGTCTTCCAACAAGACAATGATCCAAAACATAAAGCAAAATCTACAATGGAATGGTTCAAAAATAAACATATCCATGTGTTAGAATGGCCAAGTCAAAGTCCAGACCTGAATCCAATCGAGAATCTGTGGAAAGAACTGAAAACTGTTGTTCACAAATGCTCTCCATCCAAACTCACTGAGCTCGAGATGTTTTGCAAGGAGGAATGGGAAAAAATGTCAGTCTCTCGATGTGCAAAACTGATAGAGACATACCCCAAGCGACTTACAGCTGTAATCGCAGCAAAACGTGGCGCTACAAAGTATTAACTTAAGGGGGCTGAATAATTTTGCACGCCCAATTTTTCAGTTTTTGATTTGTTAAAAAAGTTTGAAATATCCAATAAATGTCATTCCACTTCATGATTGTGTCCCACTTGTTGTTGATTCTTCACAAAAAACACAGTTTTATATCTTTATGTTTGAAGCCTGAAATGTGGCAAAAGGTCGCAAAGTTCAAGGGGGCCGAATACTTTCGCAAGGCACTGTACATCTGTATATCTAAACTTAGATTTAGCTTTCCATGACTTAGTCACCATAATGATTGATATATAAACAGCTGAAGATGTGCTTTACCAAAACAATGCTTTGCGTAACATGCGTGGCTCCTTCCGGTGTGAATCTTCAATGGCGAATGACCCTCTTTACGCCGGAGTTTACTACATGGGTTGGTCTTCCAACATATAAACATTACATATTGCCGTTTACCTCAGCTCATTGGCTAGATTTCAAGATGATCAGTGAGTATTGGGTTAAAATACAGTCATCAACGAAACAGCGGTCATATCATTGGTGCATAATGATGTCACTACTTGTTGTCTTCAAATCGGTTTATTTCAGTCAATATGTCCGGCGAAATGACCCATCAGGTTTGGTTGTGTTACAAACAAACAAACCAGTTGATTGCACTAAAACCAAACATGTGTGTATTTACATCGAATGTGTCGTCGAAAATGGAATGAGACTGAAATCATGACACAAGTGGTTCACAAAATGTTTCGTGTTAGGCTATAAAAATGTATTTTATCAAACAAAAGACCATTTATTGTGTAACAATGAGCATTGGGATTGCAAACAGAGAAAGATCGTCAAAGGTAAACAATTTATTTTATTGCAATTTGTGATGTTACGCCTGTGCTGGTTGAAATATATATTTTTTTATGGGGCTTTGTTCTCAGATAATTGAATCGTATTCTTTCGCAGTAAATCCTTTTTCAAATCTGATAACGCAGTTGGATTAGCAAGATTCTAGGCTTTCGACCCATGTGAGACACTTGTATTTTCGGGAATGTTTAATATGACTATTTATGTAGCGATCACCGTATGTTGTCGAATTTCATCCCGCTAACGGGTTCGGTGCGCATAGAGTTTAACAGCATTGCCACTCTGCAGAGACACGAACCCGTCTGAAACAAAGGGTTCATACACATCTGATCCAAAATATTGTTTAAGAGATACACCTGACCCAACCAGAGACTTAGTTGGTTGGAGTGCTCCCACAAGTAGAAACAGCTTTTTCTCTGTCTCATTTTCCTTTTTCAACTTAGGACACTGAGAGACAATGTGTCCTTTCTCATGGCAGTAATGACAAATTGGCTGATACAAAAAACAGTTTTCTGCCGATCCTTATCTTTGGCCACTGTAGAAAAAGACTGAAACCTCGTGGTTGGTGACTTCTCTGGATAGCTTTTTGCATAGGGATAACTACTGGGTGCTTTTTTATGAAGGTAGTTTTATGTGTCAACACAAACTCATCTGCAAGAACTGCAGCCTTCTCAAGAGTGAGATCAACCCTTTAGCAACCCTTCCGTGAAGGAAACTGTCATTCTTTAAATAAATAAGAATGTACACATACCACGCTGCACCTTGGTCCGACCCTTATAACGAACGTGACAGAAACTAGGAAGTGAAATAGAATCCAAAGTGATATATTGTGGTAGACGGTTTTAGCAACAGCTGTGCTGGACTGTAGTCTATATGGATGATAGTTCTGATGGTATGGGTGGGGATGATGAAATTCATAGACTTGAATGGTCTGTGGTGAAAAGTAAAAGTAAAAAGAATGGCACTGCTAGTAGTGCTGCTGACAGCTGTGGCACTTCTAGTGTTGAGAACGTGAAGAGGGTGAAGGTAGTGAAAAACAAAAGTAATGATGTATCGGAGTGGAAAGTTGTAATCGTGTTTGATGCGACCAAGGGGTCTCATCTGCACCGTTTTCGGTTATCGAATGGTGTTAAGAAAAATATAGTTGAAGTCATTAGCCCGGTTCATTGGTAGTGGTAGACTTAATATTCTGTGCTGACCATGTTCAGCAAGGGAAGATTCTGAAAATGAACACTCTGAATGGGAAGAAAATCACAAGTCATGTCCCTGGAGAGGGGTCATTTCTGGGGTTCCAATGTGTCCATAGATTATGTTAAATAAAATGTAGAGGGGGGCATTGTGGTTGAAGCCAAAATGCTTTTCAGTAAGAAAGAGGTGCAGAGAAGTGAAAGCCTGTCATTAATATTAATGTTTGAGAAGCTTTTACCTAATAAATTACAGATGGACTTTCTGGCATTCACTGTTAGAGAGTTTGTTCCTACTCCATTAAGGTGTGAAATGCCAAAGAATGGGACATGTAGCGGCTCTGTGCAAAGGAAAGAAAAGATGTGCCAAGTGTGAAGGGGAACATGATTATGGTGAATGTGGGAACAATGTCAAGGTTAGCTGTTGTAATTGTGGGGGGGAACACATTGCAGCATTGGTGGATGCCAGGTGCAGAAATAGGCTACAGAGGCCCAAATATATAAAATCACTCATAATGTCTCATGCAGAGGCTGCAAGGCAGATTGGTGGAACAAGCAGAATGATGGAGATAATAGGGTTACTCCTGGAATAAGTGGACCTACTGTAGGAAATGCTGCTTATTTTGTGGCGGGGCGGGCACCTGCAAGGCTGACTTCTGTCTTCAGTTGAAGGGTGTTTCTTCTGACACATTGGTGCAGCTGGCTTCCGGGTTAAGTGGGCGGGTCATGTATTGGAGGACGCATGAGTTGCAGAAATTAGACAAGATCGTAATTGAAATTGGCAGAAAAGGGGAGTAAAATACACCTGAATATATACATATAATAATTGTTCTCACAAATGTGTAGTGTGAAAGGACACCTTAATAGTTAATCAGATTTACTTTATATCCTTCATTAGAAGGGTTATCAACCTGACTGTGTGGAAAGAAGTACAGCCAAGTTGAAGATCATTGTGGAAGCAGCAACCGAGTTTTCAGGAGTAACAGGTGTTACTGTCACCATGATTGTTGACATGTTGACTCCTAATAATACTAATGATGTAAAGTCTCAGTATAATGATCATTAGAGTTATGGTTTTTGTTTTTCCTTCAGTGGAATGCCAGAAGCCTTGTTGCGGGAGTTTCAGGAGTTTAAGATACAGTTGAAGTCGGAAGTTTACATACACTAGGTTGGAGTCATTAAAACTCGTTTTTCAAATTTATTATGTACAAACTATAGTTTTGGCAAGTCAGTTAGGACATCTACTTTGTGCATGACACAAGTAATTTTTCCAACAATTGTTTACAGATGGATTATTTCACTTATAATTCACTGTATCACAATTCCAGTGGGTCAGAAGTCTACATACACTAAGTTGACTGTGCCTTTAAACAGCTTGGAAAATTCCAGAAAATGACGTCATGGCTTTAGAAGCTTCTGATAGGCTAATTGAAATAATTTGGGTCAATTGGAGGTGGACCTGTGGATGTATTTCAAGGCCCACCTTCAAACGCAGTGCCTCTTTGCTTGACATAATGGGAAAATCAAAAGCCAAGACCTCAGAAAAACATTATAGACCTCCACAAGTCTGGTTCATCCTTGGGAGCATTTTCCAAACACCTGAAGGTACCACATTCATCTGTTCAAACAATATTACTCAAGTATAAACACCATGGGACCACGCAGCTGAACGTACTTTGGTGCGAAAAGTGCAAATCTATCCCAGAACAACAGCAAAGGACCTTGTGAAGAAGCTGGAGGAAACAGGTACAAAAGTATCTATATCCACAGTAAAACGAGTCCTATATCGACATAACCTGAAAGGTTGCTAAGCAAGGAAGAAGCCACTGCTCCAAAACCTCCATAAAAAAAGCCAGACTACGGTTTGCAATTGCACATGGGGACAAAGATCGTACTTTTTGGAGAAATGTCCTCTGGTCTGATGAAACAAAAATAGAACTATTTGGCCATAATGACCATCGTTATGTTTGGAGGAAAAAGTGCAATGTTTGCAAGTCGAAGAACACCATTTAATCCGTGAAGCACGGGGGTGGCAGCATCATGTTGTGGGGGTGCTTTGCTGCAAGAAGGACTGGTGCACTTCACAAAATAGATGGCATCATGAGGAGGAAAATTTACATGGATATATTGAAGCAACATTCCAAGACATCAGTTAAAGATTGGTCGCAAATGGGTCTTCCAAATGGACAGTGACCCCAAGCATACTTCCAAAGTTGTGGAAAAATGGCTTAAGGACAACGAAGTCAAGTTATTGGAGGGGCCATCACAAAGCCCTGACCTCAATCCCATATCAAATTTGTGGGCAGAACTGAAAAGCATGTGCAAGCAAGGAGGCCTACAAACCTGACTCAGTTATACCAGCTCTGTCAGGAGGAATGGGCCAAAATTCATCCAACTTATTATGGGAAGATTGTGGAAGGCTACCCAAAACGTTTGACCCAAGTTAAACAATCAAAAGGCAATGCTAAAGGCAATGCTACCAAATACTAATTGAGTGTATTTAATCTTCTGACCAATGGGAATGTGATGAAAGAAATAAAAGCTGAAATAAATAATTCTCTCCACTATTATTCTGACATTTCACATTCTTAAAATAATGTGGTAATCCTAACTGACCTAAGACAGGGAATTTTTACTAGGATTAGATGTCAGGAATTGTGAGAAACTGAGTTCAAATGTATTTGGCTAAAGTGTATGTAAACTTCCGACTTCAACTGTGTATGAAATTGATTTAGAGATCAAACATGATGTGATATGTGTTCAAAAAACATGACTTGGACCACATCTTGTTTTATTTTTCCTGGTTATTGCTCAATCAGATCTGATATTGTACAGGGTGGTGGTTGTATATAATATAACTGTCCCATCTGAATATGAATGTTTGATGGTGGAAATCTACAGTGCATGTAGTAATATTAAGTTATACAATTTGTACAACCCTTGTCGTCAACTATCTGTAGTGATCTTTGATGAAATATCAGGAGAATTGAGCTCTAGAGAGATATTGTGCGGCGACTTTAATGCACATAGTAGTTTATGGGGAAGTAGAGATACAGATGCTAATGGTACTATTGTGGAAGATATGATGGAAACAAGAGCATTAGTATGTCTTAACGATGATTGTGGTACAAGAGTTGATGTTGTTAAAGGGGTTACATCCTGCCTGGACCTCACAATGGCTTCTAACTCTATTGCATCTATGTGTGAATGGAATGGAATGAAACATTCTACTGTTGGAAGGGATCATTTCCCGGTTTCGAGTACCATGAACTTTGATGTTATTATTCCAGATAGGGTACCATTCAGAAGATGGGGCTTTCATAAAGCAGACTGGGAAACGTTTGGTGATCATTGCTTAAAGTAATTTGGAGAGTTGTATTTATAAAGGCCGGTTGATGTATGTGCTGCCTCTGTGACATCTGATTTTAAGTGCTGAGAATTTATATCTACCAGTGAGTGAAGTGGGTGACTAAAGGAAGGTGGTTCATTGGTGGACTGAAGAGTGCACTGCGGCTATTCAAGAAAGAAATAGTGCTTACAGAGTGTTGCATAGGAATATGACTACTGAGAATCTAGTTGACTTCCAAAGGAAAGATAGACTTTTTAGTTTGCAGGGTTTTTAAGTCTGTCATAGAGAAATGCATGGAGACAGTTCTGCTTTACAATAGGCAGGGGTACTGAGCTGGGGGATGTATGGTCTATATTGAAGAAGATGACTGGATAAAGCAAGTCTACTCGAATTCCAGTTTTGGTTGTGGGTCAAAAAATGGCCATAATTGATCAAGTAAAAGCTGACTTGTTGGGGAAGATATCTGCTAAGGTACATATTGGGGTTACTTTGGATGAAGTATAGTGCATTCGGAAAGGATTCAGACCCCTTGACTTTTTCCAAATTTTCTTAGATCCTCTCAAGCTCTGTCAGGTTGGATGGGGAGTGTCACTGCACAGCTATTTCCAGGTCTCTCCAGAGATGTTCAATTGACATTCAGAGACTTGTCCTGAGGCTAATCCTCCATTTTATTAGCTGTGTGCCTAGGGTTGTTGTCCTGTTGGAAGGTGAACATTCGTCCCAGTCTGAGGTCCTGAGCGCTCTGGAGCAGGTTTTCACTCTAGTAACTCCCCATCCCGCATGCGGGAGCGTAATCATCGACTGACACTAATTAGCATAACGCAACGGACATAAATATTCCTAGAAAATATTGCTATTCATGAAAATCACAAGTGAAATATATTGAGACACAGCTTAGCCTTTTGTTAATCACCCTGTCATCTCAGATTTTCAAAATATGCTTTACAGCCAAAGCTAGACAAGCATTTGTGTAAGTTTATTGATAGCCTAGCATAGCATTTTGCCCAGCTAGCTGCAGGTAACTTGGTCACGGAAATCAGAATAGCAATCAAGTTAAACCGTTTACCTTTGATGAGTTTCGGATGTTTTCACTCACGAGACTCTGAGTTAGATAGCAAATGTACCTTTTTTCCAAAAATATTATTTTTTATCACAAAAACGGCGAAGAATATTCCAAATTTGCTCCATAAAATCGACAGAAACATGGCAAACGTTGTTTATAATCAATCCTCAAGGTGATTTTCAAATATCTATTCAATAATATATCCATCGGGACAATTCGTTTTTCAGTTGGACCGATTGGAATAATGGCTACCTCTGTATTTTATGCGAGAGTCACTCTGGGAGCCATCAGGTGACCAGTTGCGCAATGTAGCCGCTTACAGGTATTCTTCAACATAAATGCGTAAAACTACGTCACAATGCTGTAGACACCTTGGGGAATACGGAGAAAAAGTAATCTGGTTGATAGCCCATTCACTGCTCAATAGGGAAGCATTGGAACGCAGCGCTTTCAAAACATGAGGCACTTCCGGATTGGATTTTCTCAGGCTTTCGCCTGCAATATCAGTTCTGTTAATATTCTGACAATATTTGTACAGTTTTGGAAACTTTAGAGTGTTTTCTATCCTAAGCTGTCAATTATATGCATATTCTTGTCCTGGCAAAATATCCTGTTTACTACGGGAACGTTATTTTTCCAAAAATGAAAATACTGCCCCCTAGTCACAAAAGGATCTCTCTGTACTTTGCTCCGTTCATCTTTGTCTGACGCAAACCCAACACCTCTCATCACTCCGAGAACACCATCCCCACAGAGAAGCATGGTGGTAGCAGCATCATGCTGTGGGATATTTTCACCGACAGGGACTGGGAAACTGGTCAGAATTGAAGGAATGATGGATGGCACTAAATACAGGGAAATTATTGAGGGAAACCTGTTTCAGTCTTCCAGAGATTTGATACTAGGATGGAGGTTTACCTTCCAGCAGGACAATGACCCTAAGCATACTGCTAAAGCAACACTCGAGTGGTTTAAGGGTAAACATTTAAAGGTCTTGGAATGGCCTAGTCAAAGCCCAGACCTCAATCCAATTGAGAATCTGAGGTATGGGGGCCTCCCAGGTGGCGCAGTGGTCTAAGGCACTGCATCGCAGTGGCTACCAACTGCAGTGCACGCTGACCAGGTCGGTAGGTGTACGGTGTTTCCTACAACACATTGGTGCGGCTGGCTTCCGGTTTGGATGTGCGTTGTGTCAAGAAGCAGTGCGTCTTGGTTGGGTTGTGTTTCGGAGGATGCATGGCTCTCGACCTTCGCCTCTCCTGAGTCCGTACGGGAGTTGCAGCGATGAGACAAGACAGGATACCAATTGGATACCACAAAATTGGGGAGTAAAGGTGGGTAAAATAATTACAAATAAAAGAGAATCTGTGTTATGACAAAGATTGTTTCAAGTCAGAACCCATCCAACTTGAAGGAGCTGGAGCAGTTTTTCCTTGAAGAATGTGCAAAAATCCCAGTGGCTAGATTTGCAGCTCTAATTGCTACAAAGTATTGACTCAAGTTCTATTTTTTGTCTTATTTCTTGTTTGTTTCACAATAAAACATATTTTGCATCTTGTGTGAATCAAATGATATAAACCCTCAAAAATCTATATTTTAATTCCAAGTTGAGAGGCAACAAAATAGGAAAAATGCCAAGGGGGGTGAATACTTTTGCAAGACACTGTAGCATTTCCCTGGCATCCGCCAATCACAGATTCGTCCGTTAGAATGCCAGATGGTAAAGCGAGATTCATCACTCCAGATAATGCATCTCACTGCTCCAGAGTCCAATGGTGGCAAGCTTTACACCACTCCAGCCAACGCTTGGCATTGCGCATGGAGTTCTTAGGTTTGTGTGCAGCTGCTCGGCCATGGAAACCCATTTTATGAAGCTCTCAACAAACAGTTCTTGTGCTGATGTTTCTTCCAGAGGCAGTTTGGAACTTGGTAGTCAGTGGTGGAAAAAGTACCCAATTGTCAAACTTGAGTAAAAGTAAAGATGCCTTAATAGAAAATGACTCAAGTAAAAGTGAAAGTCGCCCAGTACAATCCTACTTAAGTACCAAAAGTTAATGTAATTGCTCAAATATACTTAAGAAAAGTAAAAATATAAATAATTTCAAATTCCTTATATTAATCAAACCATATGGCCCCATTTTGTTGTTTTTTACATGTATCGAATAGCCAGGGGCACGCTCCAACACTCAGACATACTGCACCACTTGGGAGGCCGAACCAAACCATTTTGACACTGTACGCACTACAGCGCTCACCAGTTCCGTTCTGTGAGCTTTGTGTGGCCTACCACTTCGCGGCTAAGCCGATGTTGATCCTAAACGTTTCCACTTCACAATATCAGCACTTACAGTTGACCGGGGCAGCTCTAGCAGGGCAGAAATTTGACAAACGGACTTGTTTGAAGATCGAAAGTCACTGATCTCTTCAGTAAGGCCATTCTACTGCCAATGTTTGTCTATGGAGATTGTATGGCTGAGTGCACGACAAACATGTTTTTTGTTTTGTTTTCTTGAGTAAGGCAGCTCCAAAATGTTCAGTGTTCTGTCACTCATGTTCTGTCACTCACCCCTTGGGTGCTGCCATAGAGTTACCTTAGAAGTGCCCATCCAAGAAGGCTCAAGGTCATTGGCCACAGATAAAATTATGTCAAATCACGTTATATCTACAGTAGCTTTGATTGGACTGAAGCATGATTTGCGCCGCATTCAAAACAACTGGCAACTCGGAACTGCAAAATCTGACTTTAGTGAGTTGAAGACAACTGGGAACTCAGAAAAATTGAGCTACGACTGGGAAAAAAGTTTTGAACTTTCATCCAACTCGGAATTGTATTATATCCAACTCGGAATTGGGAACATGGGCCTCTTTCTAGAGCTACGACCTGAAGATCACATCATGATTCAAATTTTATTTATTTGAGTTCCCAGTTCTCATCGGCCATTGGACATAAACATTACACAACAAGTTTGAAATCGCTAATTCAACAATGAGTGGTTAGGAAGGAATCTGTGGCTAACTGCAAGTGCTGCAAAGCAATCACTAGCCTGCTACTCAGTGGAGAGGGTGTGTGGTCCAAGTCTGGGGTCTCTTTTCCAAGCTTAAAAGGATAAGCATGCAACACCATGGGCCAGAAAATGTTGAATACATTGGCTATGCTGTCAATCCAGCCTGACTTTTGCGGTGCTCAAAACAACAGGAAACTCGGAAATGGGAAATCTCAGACTTCAGTGAGTTCAAGACAGCTGGGAACTTGAGGAAAAAAATTAGCTCTGCCCGGAAAAATATAATTGAACGGTAATCCAACTTGGAGTTCCAAGTCAGGAACTCTGGCCTCTTTCTGGAGATCACTGACGTCATGATTCAACCTTGTTTTTTTGAGTTCCCAGTTGTCTTGAAAGCACCATAAATCCAGAGAACGCCAGACTTTGATGACAAAGTTTGATGCCAAAGTTACACACAAAGGACCGCTGTGCCACCTTCCTGTTCAAGTGAGCACAGCACAACAAGGTGAGTCAAACATGTCTTGTATGCTGCTGCATAAGTTATGTAATATGCCAAGGAGATAGTATTACTTTCTTAGCTACAGTATACATAAGTATATGTTGTGTAGTAAGCTGTTAGTACCCCAAGTGCCTCACCCTAATAATTTGATCTATTTTCACCTACTGTTCTGACTTGGTGGTGCACATGTAGCCTATAATTTGTTTTTGAGAAATGTTATCATCGAATATTGTAAGAGCTTTCATTGTCTGCTTATATGCCCCCGTTTTTATCTTACGGTTCTGACCTGGTGTACAGGGAGAACACAAAGTACGGCCCATGTTCTGAATTCTGTCGCTGTACATTTCAAAAGTGCTTCACAAATAGTTATATTGACTGCGTCCTTCCTAGCTCACTCAATGTTTTAATGGAAATTACGGATTGCCTCTTCTCCGCTTGTTGTCCCCTTATGTCATAGTTTGTACATCTCAATAGTCAGTAGAAACAACATTTGTTTAAGCAAGTCAGCCATATCAGCTGTTTTTGTAAAGGCAGTAAATGAGGCTGAATGAACTGTTTCGCTACCAGACAAGGTTCCGCTGATAGCCAGGTGTAGCAGTGGTATAGTGCAATTAATGTATTGTTTAGTGTTGTGCAGTGGCCTTGCTGGCATACATCCCACTTTTTTTACCTCACCAAGATGTACATGCTAAAATTACCACTGCTTGGGAGAAGGTGCGTAAGAGCTGACACTGCAACCAGTCTGTCAACTCTCTGCAGGTGGCAAATAAATCTCCATAAATGAAGAATTAAGCACGCTACAGAGGCAAACAAAATGAAAAACCTACACCAAACTTAAAGGCAGGACACAAACCAAAAGGTGGAGAAAAATGAAAACAAGGGAAATCAGATAAAGGATTGTTTTTCTATAAATAAAATTGGGAGAGCCAACTAAAGGTGCTAACCCTCCACATCTCTTAAGACAAGTGGAGCACTGGGCCAGTCACTCTTAAATATCACATGGGCCAGCACAGGTGAAACACCTTCCGATTAATGAGATGGACAAACCAGCACAGGTGTAACACCTACTGACTAATAAGGTGACACCACATCCAACCTCAAAATATAAATGGAAAAACCAAAGTCTGTAACACCACTGCTGTGGAGGGACCGAGAATGCGTTATTACGGTCCATTGACAGTTTTTAAAAATATAAATCATATTGTTGGTTTATACTGTCTCATTTGTTTTCAGTGTTTTAGAAGTGTCATTGTACGAGGGAACTGTTATCTAACAGTTTTGATAGGTCCTTTGATGGTGTTGGAAGAATAAACAGATTCATTTTGAATTCATGAGCCACTGACGGGTTGTGTTTCTGTGTCCCTGCATACAAACGTGACAGAAGAGAAATGAAATACCTGCTGAAAAACCAAAGCAGAAGACAACGTAGACAAAGAGAAAGCGCAAGATATCACTTAGGATCGTCTGCAAAGGAAAAAGAAGACATAGTAAAAAAGAGAGTATCAAAGGAACTGTGGATTATAACTACAGCTGGGTCACGACACCAATGTTGTCCGATTCATACATTTATTGTAAATACCCCATGGCAATGAATCCTATAGCTTATCTATAGGAGTGTGACCAGGACCTGTCCAGGACTGCTGATCTAGGATCAGGTCCCCCCCCTGTCCATATCATTTTATTCAATATGATCTAAAAGGCAAGTGATCCTATATCAGCACTCTTACTCTGAGAGTCTTTGTGAAAACAGGCCCTGGTATCCATTATACCTTCTTTATCATAACACTGTAGATGCCTATGTGTCCGTATCCCCTGGAGAAGTAGCACAGGGTGACCCGGCTGAGAGACAGACACAGCACAAAGAACCCCAGGTACTCCACCCTCCCACAGCAGTACAGCACAGAGGAGGACAGGAAGATCGTCTGCAGAAAACTACATACAAAGTCAACTTGAACTCGAGTTTTATCACTCACTCCAAAAAATAACCTCTGACACTTACAGTATGAAACAGTCATTTCCTAGCCACACATGCATAGAGCTGCCAATAAACGTCCATGAGCAACATGGCATGGCTTAGGATGGCTTTCACACATACAGTATGTAAAATCACACATCACACATGCACACACCCCTCCTGGGAATAAGTGACAGGCTTCCACTGCTGTAAAAAGTTGACCCACTAGACTCAGGAATTACTGTCTGGTATGCTCCAGAGTAAAAGGTGGCTGGATATCAGAGAGTGAGAGAAATTGAGCTGAAGTGAAAATTGTTTCTATGGACAGCACTTTGGCAACACTGATTTGATCTCCTGCATGATGTTCGCCTGGATCCAAACTGAGTTGCTCACTTTCAGCTAGAATAATGTATCTTATTGTGATCATGCAGAAAGACCTCACCGTTCCCTTCTTCCTCTTGTAGGCAGTTACGAAAAACATCTGAGCAGTGAACTTGTCCCACTCCTCCAGTTCAGAGGCTCAATGTTAAGCATTCTAAAATAAAATGGATACTACTACCCACTGGGCACACATTTGTTGAATCAACGTTGTTTCCACGTCATTTCAATTAAATTAAGTTGAACCAATGTGGAATAGACGTTGAATTGACATCTGTGCCCAGTGGGTAGAATCACGCTTTGATGCAAGTAGGTCTTACTTTTGGTCTCTCTTTCTCTTGAAATGCATTTTCTTACAGTACACGTACCCCGAGACACACCCACAGAGAGGTTGGAACACAGGGTCAACTACCGCGCAGCACCCCTGGAGCAGATAAGGGTTGAGTGCCTTTCTCAAGGACACAACGACAGGATATGGCATTTAGAGCCCCATTTAAACCTGGTGCTAACATGTCCTTAATCTTGTGCACATTCTGATTGTACCCACTTTTCTAGACAGGTTTAGACGATTAAAAGATGCATTGTGATCTGATCTTCCTGACCACCTCCGAATGTAGTCAGGCACATTGTGTGTAGACGGAGCTGAACAGTGAAATCATTTAAATAATCATTATCCAGCCCTCTTAAATCATTGACAGGAGGCACCATTTTCTCAGGCCATCAATATGTGTCTTTAAATAAATACATATTATTTTGAAAGAATATTTCTGAAATCATTTGCATACAGGGAGGGATCAGGAAATCTGGTCAAAATGCAGACACAGTGTAGATACATGTGAACAGAATCAGGACAACGGATGCATTGTAGCACCAAATGGGGCTAATGATTTGATCCTTATTATATTAACACTGTAGACAATCTCCAGGGCAGAATTATTCTCCTAGGAGTCACGGTGAGGCCAAATCATCCAGGGAGGAAGGGACAGGTCTGTACACCCACTCAGTGAATTTACGGGACAGGTGTCTGGTCTCCCTCTCATGAAACTCATGATGCATCATGTTCTCAAACAGCTAGAGGAAGAATACAACAATTGGCCAACACGTAATGGAAGGATGTAGCACATTATCATAAACACATATGGAGGAACAATGTATTTTCTTCTGATGTCTAACATGAACAAAATATTACATTAAAGATCAGATGGCTTAATTTGTAAACAACAAACTGTTGATCTGTTCTCCAGTAGGTCTACATAGAGTAGTGGGCCGAACAACCATACAACATTACTCCATATCAAACACGTTCCTAATCCTGATCTTGCCAAACTCGGCAGACAGTTTTATAAGCGTCAGGCCCTGGTTGTTGTCCAAGTCCTCCAGCCTCCACCTGGGGTGCAGGCGAGCAGCAGTAGAGAGGTGATGTAGTCGTACATGGAGGTGATGAAGTCTGTGTTCTCTGGTGTGTTATCACTTGACACCACCACCAGGGCATGCAGCACCATGTTACCCAGGGAGTCCCTCTCTCTCACATCCACCCAATGGTAGGAGTTCTCCAGCAGGAAGTCATCTACCTCAGACTGGTTGGTGCAAACAGCCAGGGGCAGAGTCAGCTCACCTGGAACACATTTCCCTCACTTTAATGTATTTTCCATCACTCTACCCACCACAACAGTGACAATTGTATTTTCTGGATATGCAAACACACTTTCTGTAAGGTTTCACAAAACACTTTCATACAATTCCCTAAGTCATTAACAAGGGAATTATTATTCTCTCAGAGGAATGACTAGAGGTCTGACAAGCAGGAAAGTCTGTTGCAAACCTACCAGAGGAGGGCACTGTTCAAGGCTCAGTGATACTGACACACTCAACAAACTACAGCAGAAGCTGAGTAGTTCATGAGGCTGGAAGAATTTCCCACAGGCTTCGGCATGGACTTCTGCTCCTTCCTTGATCAATAGCTGAACAGAATAGGCACTCCTTCTCTCAATGGCAATATGAAGGGCTGTTTGCCCTGAATGATACAGAGAAAGAAAGGATAGACAGTCAGAAAATGCATGGCCTTACACATAAACTAACATGACTGTATTTTTATATTACATTGGTTGAGGGCTGTGTACATAAAACTGAGTTGTCAGAAGCATGGTGTAGAATAGATGAACAACATGTAATGATAATTCTGGTTATATGAAAGTTCACCTTTGTAATAGCTGTCGGTGTATGCTACATTTATAAATTATTTGATGTCCCCCCATCTTCTCTGAGATGTCAAGGAGAAATGTAATTGCGTTATTTCTGCCGTCTCTCAGATTCAGTAGAGCCTTCAGCAGGGTGTTTTTACCATACGATTGATCTAGGAGAGCAGGAGGTGAAAGAATGGAGTATAAAAGAATACACAGACTAAAAATATTATCCATTTACGTTCATTTTTTTTGTCATTTAGCAGGCGCTGTTATCCAGAGCGATTTACAGGAGCAATTAAGGTTAAGTGCCTTACTCAGGGGCACTCCGGCAGATTGTTCACCTAGTCTGTCCAGGGATTCGAACCAGCAAACTTTCAGTTACTGGCCCAACACTTTAGCCACTAGGCTACCTGCGTTACATTACAGGGCCCTTATAACTGTGTAATCACAGTGTAACAAATATTGTAATTAACTCATTCTTACATTGTACTTACAATGTACTTGGGTTAGGGATAGGGTTAAGGCTAAGGTTACAGCTATAAGTACAATTTATAACCATTCTAGGGTTAAGGTTGAGGTTAGGGTTGAACTGGGATGTGGACATGAAGATAGGGTTAGGGTAATGGCTAGGGTTAAGGCTATAGTGTACCCGGGGTGTGGACATGAAGCTGTAAAGTACTAATGTACAATGGTATCCTAAAATGCAAACATTATACAATACTACAGAATATAATACACAGTCTGCCTAACACTCAGTGTTGGAGAGCTTCCTCATGGACTGATGCAGGTACTGAACCAGACCCTCAAGCTTCATGACATTCCCAGTGGACACAGCCTCAAACAGCGCCCCCTCCTCGTTGTTCTCCTCCAAACCTTTTCTTTTCCTACAAAGAAACATGTTAGACTTTAGTATTGGGAAAGCATTTATTTTTCAATTAGAAAACAAAATACACATGGTCTTGACCAAAAGAGCTTTAAAACAAAAGGCCTTATTCTAATGATATTGTAAATGAGCTTCTGATTAACAAATCCTTCCCCCTGAGGAAGACAGGTGTGTCCTCTCAAACAGTGTTAAAACTGTTATTATTGTTACTACAATATGGCTATAAACACCAATTGTCCCCATTCAGCACAGTATGTGTTATTATGTTCAGTGAACGGCACGTCTCACTTGTCAAAGTTGAGATTGAATCTTATCTTTAGTATGTCCATGGTGGTCAGGCTTCTTCACCTGTCTGCTCTGTGCCCTCTCATCATTCTTCCTGTCAACTGTCTCCAGAGAGAAGGTAGTGTACTCTAGGTCCATTGCCTTGCTCATAATGACTCCTCACACCGATGGTCTGGAAGAGACGATACAATGATAACACATCACATTCATGTAAATACAGTGTGTTCAGTATGTTATAAATCCCCTGAGAGGATTTACCAAATCTAATTTAATTACATTTAATGCAGTGAGGGACTGCATTCATGGTTCTCTTCCTAAGTTTTGACCTGGTCAAATATTATTTGGTCATACACATTTTAATAACTTGACATTGAATTTACATATGACCAAAAATGATTTCTTACATTTATCTAAAAGGTGCCTTTCAAATGTTCATAGATCCTCTGAAACATGGCAGGAGAGTTGACCTCTGAATACACCAGCTTTAAGATATGTGATGTTTCACCCCCAGATGGCTAACAAAGCTGGTTATTTATTAGTACTTCTCCATTACAACTGTAATAGAAAACTTTAACCAGGCCTTAAACCCATTCTTTACTCAAATGACAGAAAATATATTCCCAGTTCAGTTTAAAATTAGGACAGCATTTACTGAGACACATGGTTAATAATCACCAAATGAAACTGATCAGAATTAATAATTACTATGGGGATTTAAATGATTTCTCCCTGTTACGTCCGTCGTTAGATGAATGAGACCAAAGCGCAGCGTGGAAAGTGTCCATGATTTTAAATACTGAACACCGACAAAACAACAAAATACAAAACCTTGTTTTGTTAACTCAACCTTAAAAAGAGGAAGGGGTAGACAATGATTTACATTTACATTTACATTTCTGCAGGGCTAGACAGCAACAATGACATCCAGTGGGAAAAACAAGATCCCACAATTCTAAAAGGTGGGTTTCAAAAGATTGGCTGTCCTGGCTCGTGAGGGAGTTTGTTCCACCATTGAGTTTTCCCCAATCAGAGGGACAACAGAGGTGGATAAACAGCTGCCTCTGATTGGGAACCATACTAGACCAACAAAGAAATAGGTTGAAACACGGGCTGCGGCGTTCTGGATGAGTTTTGCCCACACAAGTCACACTCGGGAGATGACCTAACCAAATATGTTGAGAATAAACAAGGCTCTGTTAAGGTCAGGGTGGCAGGATCACTGGCGCCATGGAGGAGGATGGCGTGAACGACTTGTTTTGTTATTATTTCCCTCAACATGCCTTAAAAAAGAGGAAGGGGTAGACAATGATTCAGAGTGAAACGGTAAAGTTTTTCTCTGCCCACAATGAGGTGAACATCACATGTGGAAGATCAGAAAGAAGTCAAGACCATAATTCAACCACGTGTCCTTCCCCATTTATAACCCAGCACATCTATATCCGTCTCATTCTCATCAAACATTTCAGGTTGATACCCTTGATTAAACCATATAATTGAGACAAATCTACATAACTGTGTTTTAGAGGCTACAGCATTCTGAAAACAAATCATATAATGCACAACATTAGTCACATTTGTTTTTTGAGCAATATATTGCTATTCTGCTGATACATTATTGTAAAACTAATGTGTCCCTCGTGTCTATTTGCATGGCACCACACTCGCTCAGCGTAAAACAATGTGCATGTGAACAAAGACTCTTATCCACTCTATGAGATCATGTCTGTATGCATAATTGATGTGGCCATTTTGCTGTCACTTGATCTACTTTTTGGATCCTCATCTACTTGTCTCATAGTGCTGCTGGACCCATTGGGGCTCAAGATGGCTTCCTCTCAGACAAAAAAAAATATGATTACCAACCCCTCCCTACTAATAAAAAGATATACAAAAACAAAACTACAGCTTCTACCAACTGCAGCTTGTCAACATTCACATCTCCCTCACCACAATGTATATTATGTTTCTCACTTGAAAACATTATTGTTTTTCTCATTCTAATAGGACATCACATTAACCGCAGTATAGCTGAAACTCAGGCTAAGTAATCTAGTTGTTGTGCTTTTTAATCTGCTCTGATACAGTCTGTCTGTAACTGTATACATTTGAATTGTCCTCCTGTGCAGGCCTTGTTTAAAAACGACTAGAATTGTAGACAATGACATCATGTATCGTCATGGAAACAATACATTTTAGTATTGCAGTTTCAGACACGTGTAAGTAATAATGTGCATGCAATGCCAAACAGTGAGAAATTGTGATTTGGTTATCTTCATGGTATCTACTGGTAGCCTACACAGTAGTTTCTCTCAGTGATCTCATGCACAACATGTTGACTGAAGTGAATGTTTACAGTTTTAAAAACTCTCCTACATTTCAGTTAAAGCAATAGAAGAACTGAAAGCTTCTCACATAAACAAAACAAATGAAAGCTATCATCAACACCTACTTATGGTCCAATCATTCAAACAAGGACATGAAACCATCTGGGATCTAACATACAGATAACTGTGTACTTATAAAGAAATGAATTAATTCCTTCCGTGCCAGTATAAAGAGCATTTCTCTGAGTGGTCTGTTGGATCACATTTTCTCTTATGTCTCTGTCTATCATATCATCTTTATATTAAATAAAGGTCTTAAATCCACAACCACAAGACAATTCAACCTCTACAAGCAGAGGGTGTATGAATCTTACTCACTACAACTGTGAGTAGTAGTGAGATTCATACACACACGCAGGGAGTATCAGAGAGTATAAGAGTACATTACCACCAGAGAGAGCTCTGCTCTGAGAGCTTAAAAGGCTACATGGCTGACCCTTGGGGTTATTGACCCGGCCTCTGTAGCACAGCTGCGACAGCAATGATAGTGACCAGGAGATGCACAAAGGATCTTAGCTAATTGTTATGAAAATTGACAAATAACAGATTTATTGTAAAGGTATTGTTGTTAACATTATATTCAAAAGTAAATTGACATCAGTTTAGCCATTGGCTCTTGTTTATGCATAAGCACCATATGTATACATACTGTATCCCTATTGATAAAAACATAGAACACAAAATCCCCTTCGGTTGTGCCGTGGCGGAGATCTTTGTGGGCTATACTCGGCCTTGTCTCAGGATGGTAAGTTGGTGGTTGAAGATATCCCTCTAGTGGTGTGGGGGCTGTGCTTTGGCAAAGTGGGTGGGGTTATATCCTTCCTGTTTGGCCCTGTCTGGGGGTGTCATCGGATGGGGCCACAGTGTCTCCTGACCCCTCCTATCTCAGCCTCCAGTATTTATGCTGCAGTAGTTTATGTGTCGGGGGGCTAGGGTCAGTTTGTTATATCTGGAGTACTTCTCCTGTCCTTTCCGGTGTCCTGTGTGAATTTAAGTATGCTCTCTCTCTAATTCTCTCTTTCTCTCTCTCTCTCGGAGGACCTGAGCCCTAGGACCATGCCTCAGGACTACCTGACATGATGACTCCTTGCTGTCCCCAGTCCACCTGGCCGTGCTGCTGCTCCAGTTTCAACTGTTCTGCCTGTGATTATTATTATTTGACCATGCTGGTCATTTATGAACATTTTGGCCATGTTCTGTTATAATCTCCACCCGGTACAGCCAGAAGAGGACTGGCCAGCCCACATAGCCTGGTTCCTCTCTAGGTTTCTTCCTAGGTTTTGGCCTTTCTAGGGAGTTTTTCCTAGCCACCGTGCTTCTACACCTGCATTGCTTGCTGTTTGGGGTTTTAGGCTGGGTTTCTGTACAGCACTTTGAGATATCAGCTGATGTACGAAGGGCTATATAAATAAATTTGATTTGATTTGATAGTTGATAGTTGGATCAACATTGTTAGTAAATCCTCAAAGTTGGATGGCAAGGTAAAATTAGCTAATTCAGCATTTCACAATCTCTGTGTCAGGATTTGGCCAGGGTTGTTCCGGTCTTTGGTCACTAGATGCCCCCATTGTGCCTTTTGACCTTTTGTTTTCCCTTGATCCCCATTATTATTTGCACCTGTGCCTCGTTTCCCCTGATTGTATTTGAACCCTTTGTTTTCCTCTGTTCTTTGCTCTGTGTTTGTATGTTAGCACCCAGCCCTAGTACTCTGAGAACTCTTGTTGATCCCGGTGGACGCTCCGGCGGGACGCTCCGGCAGCGGCGCCGGACAGGCGGGAGGCTCCGGCAGCGGCGCCGGACAGGCGGGAGGCTCCGGCAGCGGCGCCGGACAGGCGGGAGGCTCCGGCAGCGGCGCCGGACAGGCGGGAGGCTCCGGCAGCGGCGCCGGACAGGCGGGAGGCTCCGGCAGCGGCGCCGGACAGGCGGGAGCAGCGGCGCCGGCAGGCGGGGCGCCGGACAGGCGCCGGACAGGCGGGAGGCTCCGGCAGCGGCGCCGGACAGGCGGGACGCCCCGGCAGCGGCGCCGGACAGGCGGGACACTCCGGCCAGGCGGGGACGCTCCGGCAGCGGCGCCGACAGACAGGCGGCCAGGCGGACGCCCGGCAGGCGGGACGCTCCGGCAGCGGCGCCGGACAGGCGGGAGGCTTCCGCAGCGCCGGACAGGCGGGACGCGGGCCGGACAGGCGCTCCGGCCAGGCGGGCGGGAGACAGGCGCTCCGGCAGCGGCGCCGGACAGGCGGGAGCAGCTCCGGACAGGCGGGCACCGGACAGGCGGGAGGCTCCGGCAGGCACCGGACAGGCGGGAGGCTCCGGCAGCGGCACCGGACAGGCGGGAGGCTCCGGGCAGACTGGCGGCGCTGGGCAGACTGGCGGCGCTGGGCAGACTGGCGGCGCTGGGCAGACTGGCAGTGCTGGAGAGGAAGGCTCTGGCAGTGCTGGACTGAGAAGCTCTGGCAGTGCTGGACTGAGAAGCTCTGGCACCTCTGGACTGAGGAGCGGGAGCTCTGGCAGCGCCGGACAGGAGGGAACACCTGTGTTGATAGGACGGAGAGACAGCCTGGTGTGGGGTGCCGGCACTGGTGGTACCGGGCTGGGGACACACACCTCAGGGCGAATGCCTTGCATACTACGCCAAATCAACTGCTCTCTCTCTTCGCACTCCCCCAATTCTATTAACACCTCCTCGAGTGTCTCCTCATCTCCCATCCGTTCACTCTCCTCCATTCTGTCCAATAACTCCTCGACCCTCTCAGACTCAGCCCTCAGCTTCGCCGACAGCTCGGATAACATCCATGGCTCCTTTCGGTAAACAGGGGGAGTTGGCTCAGGTCTGGCTCCTGACTCTGCCACACTCTCCCTGTGCCCCCCCCAAGAAAATTTTGGGGGTGCGTCTCGGGCTTCCAGCCGCTCTGCCGTGCTAGCTCCTCATAATGCCGCCTCTCTGCCTTCGCTGCCCCAGCTCGGCTTTGGGGCGGCAATATTTCCCTGGCTCTGCCCAGGGTCCTTTCCCGTCAAGGATCTCCTCCCAAGTCCATTTATCCAAATAGTGCAGCCTCTCCCACTGCTGCTGCTGCTGCTGCTCCTGCTGCTGTTGCGGCTGCCTCTGTTGCTTCTCCTGCTGCTGCCTTTGCTGCTGCTGCTCCCTCTGCACCTGTCGCTTCTCCTGCTGCTGCTGTTGCCTCTGTTTACCACGCCGCTTGGTCCTTGGTTGGTGGGTGATTCTGTAAGGGTTTTCTGGTGAAAGAGAAGCGGACCAAAAAGCAGCATGGTGGTTATTCATGTTCTTTAATTTATAAAGAAACTACACATGAGATAACTAACAAAAACAACAAACGTGAGAAAACCTAAAACAGTCCTATCTGGTGCAAACACAGAGACAGGAACAATCACCCACAAACACACAGTGAAACCCAGGCTACTTAAGTATGATTCTCAATCAGAGACAACTAATGACACCTGCCTCTGATTGAGAACCATACTAGGCCAAAAACAAAGAAATACCCAAAACCTAGAAAAACAAACATAGACTGCCCACCCAACTCACGCCCTGACCATACTAACTAAATACAAAACACAGGAAATAAAGGTCAGAACGTGACACCGGGTCCTGACACTCTGCTTCAAAAGTTAATTTCAGTGTCCTGATTTGCCCCTTGTTGTACAACATTATGTTGCAAATGCTTAGCCAAAATATCATCCCCTTCTCATTACTTCACACATTTAGTAGCCTACAACATTTTGCACAACTGACCAGAGGTTTTCTAATATCCCTATAAGACCTAATGATACTGTCTAGTTAGTAGAGGCACAGGCATCTATCTTCTTGAATACTTTGTATACGTCAAAACAATGTAATAACACAAAAGTAGATGATTAATCTACACTGAACCAAAAAATATAAACGCAACATAAAAGTAAAAGTGTTTCATGAACTGAAATAAAAGATCCCAGAAATGTTCCATACGCACAAAAAGCTTATTTCTCTGTTTTACATCCCAGTTAGTGAGCATTTCTTCTTTGAAAAAATAATCTATCCACCTGTTAGGTGTTGCATATCAAGAAGCTGATTAAACAGTATGATCATTGCACAGATGCACCTTGTGCTGGGGACAATAAAAGGTCACTCTAAAATTTGCCACAAGTTTTGAGGGAGCGTGCAATTGACATGCTGACTGCAGGAATGTCCACCAGAACTGTTGCCAGAGAATTTAATGTTTGTTTCTCTACCATAAGCCGGCTCTACGTCTTTTTAGAGAATTTGGCAGTACGTCCAACTGGTCTCACAACTGCAGACCACATGTAACCCCACCAACCCAGGACCTCCACATCCGGCTTCTTCACCTGCACGATCGTCTGAGACCAACATTTCTGCACAAACTGTCAGAAACTGTCTCAGGGAAGCTTGTCTGTATGCTCGTTCTCCTCACCAGGGTCTTGACCTGACTGCAGTTCGGCATAGACTTCAGTGGGAAAACGCTCACCTTCAATGGCCACTGATACGCTGGAGAAGCGTGCCCTTCACGGATGAATCCTCGTTTCAACTGTACTGGACAGATGGCAGACAGCATGTATGGCGTCATGTGGATGAGAGGTTTTCTGATGAGAACCTCATGATGGTGGTGGGGTTAGGGTATGGGCAGGCATAAGCTACAGACAACGAACACAATTTCATTTTATTGATGGCAATTGTAATGCACAAAGACACCATAATGAGATACTGAGATCCATTGTCATGCCATTCATCCACCGCCATCATATCATGTTTCAGCAAGATAAGGCACAGTCCCGTGTCGCAAGGATCTGTACACAATTCCTGTAAGCTGAAAATTTCCCAGTTCTTCCATGGCTTGCATACTGTACGCACCAGACATGTCAACCATTGAGGATGCTCTGGATCAACCTGTACGACAGCATGTTCCAGTTCCCGCCAATATCCACCAACATGTTGGTAAATGTTGGTCACACCAGATACAGACTGGTTTTCTGATCCACGGCCCTACCTTTTTTTTAAGGTATCTGTGACCAACAGCTGCATATCTGTATTCCCAGTCATGTGAAATCCACAGATTTCCATTGACTGATTTTTTTATATCTTTATCTTCATCTTTACCAAGATGGCATAGCAGTTCAGACATCTTTTGTCCTCGTCTTGTCGTGTCCAGTATATATATATATTTACATCTTTTTCACATACATTTTTTTAACATTTTCCATCAACTCATCTTCAAAACATTCTCCTGCAACCCGCCTCACCAATTTATATTTATTAAAAAGTATTATTTACCTCAAATCTGTAATCCTCCAAGAAGCTAGCCAGAAACTCCAAGAAGCTAGCCAGAAACTAGCCAGAAGCTAGCAAGGAGCTAGCCAGAAGCTAGCCCAGAAGCTAATCCAGAAGCTAGTTCAGAAGCTAGTTCAGAAGCTAGTTAGCTTCTTTACTGGCAAATCGTTAGTATTCAGCTAACCACGGTTTGTGGTCATCAGCTATCCTTTAGCTCGAAAATCTATCGCCAGTTTTGTACAGCACAGCGCGGCTCGGAACATACTGAACCAATTTTTCTCTCCATGTCCCTGGATTTCAACCGCTAACTCTGGACATTCATACCTGGATCTCACAGCTAGCTAGCTGCTATCCGTGTCACTATCGGCTTTCGTCGATTCTGGAGCAAACATCAATTAATTATCAATTAATCAATTATTCCGGAGCTAGCCAGCTCCATCAATCACTCCTGGGCTGCAGTCACCTATCCGGACCCGTTTTACTGCCTACGCGGAGCCCCACCGGGCCTTCACAACTGGACTGCCGACGTTATCTACCGGAAGGAGTTATCTGGCTGGCTCCTCCGTCGCGACGTTACCTGAACGCCCATCTGCGGCCTGCTAACCGTTAGCTGTCTTATCGGCTGCTATCTGAATAGACAATCTGTCAATTTATTTATTTATTTATATTATTATTATTATGTTTTCTTCTTGGGCCTCTATAACTATATCTATTGTTTTTATTTTTGTTGTTGTTGTGTGACGGAACGCAAGAGGTGGCTAATAACAGACCTCCATCCTATGCTAGCTTGCTACCGATGGCCGGGCGAGATGTCTAAATCGCCGTGACCCCCAACCAACCTCTCCACTCACCGGACCCTTTTGATCACTCGACTAAGCATGCCTCTCCTTAATGTCAATATGCCTTGTCCATTGCTGTTCTGGTTAGTATTTATTGGCTTATTTCACTGTAGAGCCTCTAGTCCTGCTCACTATACCTTATCCAACCTATTAGTTCCACCACCCACACATGCAATGACATCTCCTGGTTTCAATGATGTTTCTAGAGACAATATCTCTCTCTTCATCACTCAATACCTAGGTTTATCTCCACTGTATTCACATCCTACCATACCTTTGTCTGTACATTATACCGTGATGCTATTTTATCGCCCCCAGAAACCTCTCTGTTCCAGACGTTCTAGACGACCAATTCTTATTGCTTTTAGCCGCACCCTTATTCTACTCCTCCTATGTTCCTCTGGCGATGTAGAGGTGAATCCAGGCCCTGCAGTGCCTAGCTCCACTCCTATTCCCAAGGCGCTCTCTTTTGACGACTTCTGTAACCGTAATAGCCTTGGTTTCATGCATGTTAACATTAGAAGCCTCCTCCCTAAGTTTGTTCTATTCACTGCTTTAGCACACTCTGCCAACCCGGATGTCGCTGTGTCTGAATCCTGGCTTAGGAAGACCACCAAAAATTCTGAAATTTTAATTCCAAACTACAACATTTTCAGACAAAATAGAACTGCCAAAGGGGGCGGTGTTGCAATCTACTGCAAAGATAGCCTGCAGAGTTCTGTCCTACTATCCAGGTCTGTACCCAAACAATTTGAATTTCTACTTTTAAAAATCCACCTCTCTAAAAACAAGTCTCTCACCGTTGCCGCCTGCTATAGACCACCCTCTGCCCCCAGCTGTGCTCTGGACACCATATGTGAACTGATTGCCCCCCATCTATCTTCAGAGCTCGTGCTGCTAGGCGACCTAAACTGGAACATGCTTAACACCCCAGCCATCCTACAATCTAAACTTAATGCCCTCAATCTCACACAAATGATCAATGAACCTACCAGGTACCTCCCCAAAGCCTTAAAACACGGGCACCCTCATAGATATCATCCTAACCAATTTGCCCTCTAAATACACCTCTGCTGTCTTCAACCAAGATCTCAGCGATCACTGCCTCATTGCCTGCATCCGTAATGGGTCAGCGGTCAAACGACCTCCACTCATCACTGTAAAACGCTCCCTGAAACACTTCAGCGAGCAGGCCTTTCTAATCGACCTGGCCGGGGTATCCTGGAAGGATATTGATCTCAACCCGTCAGTAGAGGATGCCTGGATATTCTTTAAAAATGCCTTCCTAACCATCTTAAATAAACATGCCCCATTCAAGAAATTTAGAACCAGGAACAGATATAGCCCTTGGTTCTCCCCAGACCTGACTGCCCTTAACCAACACAAAAACATCCTATGGCGTTTTGCATTAGCATCGAACAGTCCCCGTGATATGCAGCTGTTCAGGGAAGCTAGAAACCATTATACACAGGCAGTTAGAAAAGCCAAGGCTAGCTTTTTCAAGCAGAAATTTGCTTCCTGCAACACTAACTCAAAAAAGTTCTGGGACACTGTAAAGTTCATGGAGAATAAGAACACCTCCTCCCAGCTGCCCACTGCACTGAAGATAGGAAACACTGTCACCACTGATAAATCCACCATAATTGAGAATTTCAATAAGCATTTTTCTACGGCTGGCCATGTGGCTACTCCTACCCCGGTCAACAGCACTGCACCCCCAACAGCAACTCGCCCAAGCCTTCCCCATTTCTCCTTCTCCCAAATCCGTTCAGCTGATGTTCTGAAAGAGCTGCAAAATCTGGACCCCTACAAATCAGCCGGGCTAGACAATCTGGACCCTTTCTTTCTAAAATTATCTGCCAAAATTGTTGCCACCCCTATTACTAGCCTGTTCAACCTCTCTTTTGTGTCGTCTGAGATTCCCAAAGATTGGAAAGCAGCTGCGGTCATCCCCCTCTTCAAAGGGGGGGGACACTCTTGACCCAAACTGCTACAGACCTATATCTATCCTACCATGCCTTTCTAAGGTCTTCGAAAGCCAAGTCAACAAGCACATTACCGACCATTTCGAATCTCACCGTACCTTCTCTGCTATGCAATCTGGTTTCAGAGCTGGTCATGGGTGCACCTCAGCCACGCTCAAGGTCCTAAACGATATCAAACCGCCATCGATAAGAAACATTACTGTGCAGCTGTATTCATTGATCTGGCCAAGGCTTTCGACTCTGTCAATCACCACATCCTCTTCGGCAGACTCGACAGCCTTGGTTTCTCAAATGATTGCCTCGCCTGGTTCACCAACTACTTCTCTGATAGAGTTCAGTGTGTCAAATCGGAGGGTCTGCTGTCCGGATCTCTGGCGGTCTCTATGGGGGTGCCACAGGGTTCAATTATTGGACCGACTCTCTTCTCTGTATACATCAATGATGTCGCTCTTGCTGCTGGTGAGCCTCTGATCCACCTCTACGCAGACGACACCATTCTGTATACTTCTGGCCCTTCTTTGGACACTGTGTTAACAACCCTCCAGGCAAGCTTCAATGCCATACAACTCTCCTTCCGTGGCCTCCAATTGCTCTTAAATACAAGTAAAACTAAATGCATGCTCTTCAACCGATCGCTACCTGCACCTACCCGCCTGTCCAACATACGTGGACAACTACAAATACTTAGGTGTCTGGTTAGATTGTAAACTCTCCTTCCAGACCCATATCAAACATCTCCAATCCAAAGTTAAATCTAGAATTGGCTTCCTATTTCGCAACAAAGCATCCTTCACTCATGCTGCCAAACATACCCTTGTAAAACTGACCATCCTACCAATGATCGACTTTGGCGATGTCATTTACAAAATAGCCTCCAATACCCTACTCAACAAATTGGATGCAGTCTATCACAGTACAATCTGTTTTGTCACCAAAGCCCCATATACTACCCACCATTGCGACCTGTACGCTCTCGTTGGCTGGCCCTCGCTTCATACTCGTCGCCAAACCCACTGGCTCCATGTCATCTACAAGACCCTGCTAGGTAAAGTCCCCCCTTATCTCAGCTCGCTGGTCACCATAGCATCTCCCACCTGAGGCACACGCTCCAGCAGGTATATCTCTCTAGTCACCCCCAAAACCAATTCTTTCTTTGGCCGCCTCTGCTTCCAGTTCTCTGCTGCCAATGACTGGAACGAACTACAAAAATCTCTGAAACTGGAAACACTTATCTCCCTCACTAGCTTTAAGCACCAACTGTCAGAGCAGCTCACAGATTACTGCACCTGTATATAGCCACCTATAATTTAGCCCAAACAACTACCTCTTTCCCTACTGTATTTAATTAATTTATTTATTTAGCTCCTTTGCATCCCATTATTTGTATTTCTACTTTGCACATTCTTCCATTGCAAATCTACCATTCCAGTGTTTTACTTGCTATATTGTATGTACTTTGCCACCATGGCCTTTTTTTGCCTTTACCTCCCTTCTCACCTCATTTGCTCAAATCGTATTTAGAATTGTTTATACTGTATTATTGACTGTATGTTTGTTTTACTCCATGTGTAACTCTGTGTCGTTGTATCTGTCGAACTGCTTTGCTTTATCTTGGCCAGGTCGCAATTGTAAATGAGAACTTGTTCTCAACTTGCCTACCTGGTTAAATAAAGGTGAAATAAAAAATACAAATATGTACCTCGGTAAAAAAAAATGAAATTGCATGTTGCATTTATATTTTTGTTCAGTGTAATTATACAGCGGTGGCAGTGTAGCCTAGTGGTTAGAGCGTTGGACTAGTAACCGAAAGGTTGCAAGATCGAATCCCCGAGTTGACAAGGTACAAAATCTGTCGTTCTGCCCCTCAACAAGGCAGTTAACCCACTGTTCCTAGCCTGTCATTGAAAATAAGAATTTGTTCTTAACTTACTTGCTTAGTTAAATAAAGGTTAAAATACATATTATCAGATGATTCTTTACTTACTTATTGTTTTTAATGTCTCATCACAGGGGGTTTACTTCATCTTTCATATGACATATAACATTCAGTTCTTCTTTCTTTCAGAACCACTTTGCAGAGCTTCCCGAGAGTCTGCCTTTTCTCAGATCTATCAACATGCTTTGTTGTTGGTGAGTCTGTTCCTGTGACTAATATTGTGGTCAGAAAACCTCTGCTGATAAGAATAGACTGATATATAGTTAGAGGCATCAACAAGATTTAGGATTTATTTACATACCATTATAACATAACAATTGAATCATTAAGTAAAAACAGTTGTAATCATTATCAATACTAAAATCTTACCTAAGTAATTATTACTAATAACACTGATATGTAAGCTAGCAGTAGCAGAACAATGTTTTAGTTGAAATTTCAAGTGCAATAATGCAAACATTAATAAAGTACTTTAAAAAACTGTAGTTAACTATACATTACCAATTACCACTTACTATAGGCCTAATTTAACTTTTAGTTCATACTATAAATGTGAGACATCATCTTGATTGGAGATTGCACTATGAATTTCCAATAGTATTCATTAATAAACATGTCTGAGGATATCACTGGAATGTAAAATAAACATGATGTTTATTGTAATAGTCTCTGTTAGCCATTCAGAAAAAATACAATTAAAGTATTCAAATATGCAAGTAAACAAATAGTTCCTCTGTGTGAATCATAACTCACATTCTGTCATGAAAGACTATCGCCACACCCACAGCTGAGTCCACATCCTGTCCATATTCCACAGGCAGAGGAAACGCCCTTTCTGCTTCCTGTCTGAGTACTGCGTTACGGGATAAGGCACTCCCACTGCCCTTGATCCTTTGCACTCCGGCCTCCAGCAGGAAGACCGGGTGCATCATGGAGGTGATATTGTCCAGAACACCACGGCACACCGCTCTGGTCATGTGGCCCAGGGAGAGGTTGGAAGGGTGTATGTTGGACACCTGGCCCAGGCTGAGCGGGTCATGTCTTTCCCCCAGGATGGTAGGACTAACCCTCAGGTCACTACTGTCCACTCCAAGAGCACATCTGATCAGCTTCTCATACAAGCTGGAGTCGCTCACTTCCACCTCTATTAG
Organism: Oncorhynchus gorbuscha; assembly: GCF_021184085.1. NCBI lineage: Eukaryota > Metazoa > Chordata > Actinopteri > Salmoniformes > Salmonidae > Oncorhynchus > Oncorhynchus gorbuscha. Next base: position 62,046,963 of record NC_060188.1, read on the forward strand.
GTAAAAAGATTAAATAGGTGTAATGACTAAGTAGCTCTCATGGACTAGCTCTCATGGACTTACAGTGCCTTGCGAAAGTATTCGGCCCCCTTGAACTTTGCGACCTTTTGCCACATTTCAGGCTTCAAACATAAAGATATAAAACTGTATTTTTTTGTGAAGAATCAACAACAAGTGGGACACAATCATGAAGTGGGCTGAATAATTTTGCACGCCCAATTTTTCAGTTTTTGATTTGTTAAAAAGGTTTGAAATATCCAATAAATGTCGTTCCACTTCATGATTGTGTCCCACTTGTTGTTGATTCTTCACAAAAAAATTAAGTAAAGGGGGCCGAATACTTTCGCAAGGCACTGTAACATGCCTTCTGCAAGTGACACAAACGTACAGGGTTTGTGACTAAGTCAATGACAGTAGGTTAAAGTTTATGGATTAATTTACCTAGCTCGTTCATCCAGCCACTCAGCATGCCTACAAGAGTGGCCATCACGTTCCCTCCGTTGAGTGATGCTGCCACCGCCAAGTAGGAGCCATCAAAGTAAGGGAAGTAGGAGATCGAAGAGGTGGGATCAGGGATATTTGGCGGAGTGAAGTCAAGTGGCATGGCATAGGTCAGCTGGGCTGAGGTGCTTATATTGAGAACTGCAAAGAGGCACAGAAACGGTTACCTTATTATAATCAAAGTTTAATTTCAAAAGCAAAAGCTTAATCAATCCCTAGTTCCTATCATTAGCATTTAGGCACTCCAGTAGATCTGAAAGATGAATAGGTGTAAGCACAGAATTCTGAATTTCCCACCTAGCCTATTGGAAAGTTTAAAATCGAGCTGTTACCATATATAGCTTACACCTATTCAATCCTCATTCAGCAATAATATTGACATTCAAACGTCAAACTGCCCCTCTTCACCAAACTTCACCTGCTTCCGTCCTGTCAGTCATGCTGGAATAGACAGAACACTGGAAGTCCCCCAGGGCTGCCCCTACAGGTGTGCTGGCAGGGATGCCATGCCACTCACAGCACGTCTGACCAGCCATGCAGCCAGACGGCACACACTCAGGGAGCAGGTGCACAGGAAAGCCAGCATCCTTCAGACTAGAGCATGCACACACACGCACACGCACACGCACACACACACACACACACACACACACACACACACACACACACACACACACACACACAAAGATACAGGTAACTGCCAAAATAACGGAAACACTTGAGTTGTGGTTATTGAGTTTATTAAAGTCCCTATGCAGACGTTTTTATGTCAATATTAAATCATTTCTAGGTAACAATAAATAATTTCCTGTGATTGTTTTCGATCAAAATGGTCAAAAAGAAACAAAAAAATGCTTTTTAGCAAGAGCAATTTCTCTAGCAAGAATTTTGCTAGGACTGTCTGGGAGTGGTCTGAGTGGGGAGGGGAAACTGCTGCTATTGGCAGAGAGGTTTAGAACAGTCTTTCTTTTTGTTCTATTGACTAATTTATCGCATGGTGATATCACCAGGCAGGCCAAAACTCCATCCCACCACAGGCTGTCTTTTAAAACAGCTCTTACACTAAAAGGGCATTATCATAATTTTCACAATTTCACAGTATTCTTCCAACACCATAGTGTGGAAGTATATACAAAACACAGAAAAATCTAGATTTTGATTGCACTGGGACTTTAAGCAATTAACATCCCATCATGGCGCAGCGGTCTAAGGCCCTGCATCTCAGTGATCGAGGCGTCGCTACAGACCCTGGTTTGATTCCAGGCTGTATCACAACCGGACGTGGTTGGGAGTCCCATAGGGCGGCGCACAAATGGTCCAGCGTTGTCCGGGTTTGGCCGGGGTAGGAGGTCATTGTAAATAAGAATTTGTTCTTAACTGACTTGCCTAGTTAAATAAAATACTGGGCAGGCCATTATTTTGGCTACCATGGCTATGACCCCATACAATGACAATGCCCCCATCCACAGGGCATGAGTGGTCACTGAATGGTTTTATGAACATGAAAACGATGTAAACCCAATTGAACACTTATGGGAGATTCTGGAACGGCACCTAAGACAAGGATTTCCACCACCATCTACAAAACAGCAAATTATGGATTTGTCGTAGAAGAATGGTGTCCTCTCCAATAGAGTTCCAGACACTTAGAATCTATGCCAAGGTGTATTGAAGCTGTTCTGGGTCGTGGTGGCCCAATGCCCTATTAAGACACTTTATGCTTGTGTTTCCTCTATTTTGGCAGTTACCTGTACGTGTTAGCTAACACACAACACAACACAACACATGCATTCATATTATGTTCAGTATGTAGTATGTTAGTAATAACATATTTTGTACTAAAAAGCAAACAATTGGTGCTAGAAGAGGAAGAAGGCCAGGATATTTTGTTCACATGTCTATGTTCCACTGGTTGGTGGCAGTGTTGAAGTAGCCCCAGCTGGCTGCATTCTGGCCAGTCATGACACAGCTCTCCAAGCCACACAGCATGGACACCACATAGTCATGGATGGTTCCTGCCACCATGAAGTCAGACAGGAACCCCGGCCTGCATTCAAACACACAGTGAAAAGAATAATAACAAGCTTTCTGAATCTATTAGTCTATAGACTAAACTCCTGATAAGTGCACATAGGATAAGTGTAAACTGGGTGTAATATACATACACTTATCCTACATGTGTACTTATCAGGAGTCGACTGGCTGTATATGAAGTAAACCTATTTCTCAAAATCAGCCAAACATGTAGGCATAATATTATAGGCCTATGTACCTGTATTTCATGTACCAAAAGATAGTGGCACAACCAAAGCCTGTGGCTATGCTGAGATGTGAGTCTGGGTTTGGAAGAGTAGACAGGAAATCACTGTTGCAGCGCCCATCCTGCCAGGTGATTAGATGACTGGTGTCTCTAGGGCTGAAGAGGTGGCGGCTGTCTCCACCTGACCAATTACAGCCTGAGGGTAGACAGTGATGGTACAGGACTTGTTTGAATAAAGTGTTGTGATTTCTACATAAAAAAATGTATACCACATAATAGTGGGTGACACACTTTATGGTTATACCTGTTTGTGCTTTCCAGAATACAACCCCATGCATTTGTCCAGACACCCCAATTCTACTGACATTCTGGAGCTTGTCTATGGGCAGAGAGGCAATGCACTCATTCAGAGTCCTTATGATTTGTACAGAGTCCTGCTCTTTGGCCTGCAAAGGAAAACCAATAATATAATATATAGTTAAGAAGAGGTCTATAAATCAACAAGATTACGACCAATTTGAGATAAAAATGCACACCAGCTTGAAAGGCTTAAAATGCTGTACATTTGAAAGAGTGAAAGCTCATTATGTGCGGTGATCCAGAGAGAGGTGCCTGTCACCTGTCACATACATGCGTTTCGTCGCTGACGATATATGCCTTGGTTGGCAAAGAGAAGCCATCCGTTACTGTTTTTGAGTTAATATCAAGTAACACGACCTTGATTGAAGTAGTTCCTACGTCTATGCCGAGTACATATTTCGCCATGGTTGCTCCCCGCATAGCATTAGGCTCCTTAGCCAATTAATAACTGTACGTTTTATCCAGAGCGCAGTGTTTATAAACAGTGCTCTACTATTTTGATCCCAGGCAGTCACCGTAGAGACCAAAGTTCATTACAAAGGTCATAGGTCACAACAAATATATCTTAAAAATATCACAAAATGTGAAGGTAATTTAATAAAATAAAATATTTGGGTGATTAAAAGTAGATAACTGAACACATTCATCCAGTGACTTCATAAAAAGCGAGCAGTTGATACAAAAACAAATGTCCCAGAATGCATTTAACAAGAAAATGGCCGATTCAGAATGACGGGTCGCATCTGCTGTGCTAGCTAGGTTGAATTAGCTTTATTTCTGTAATTATATTCCAGCAGCGAAGCCGTTACTAAATACATTCTGTATGAATATTACGTGTCACAAATTATGTCCATTTGATGTGTTTGTGAAGTAAACGAAGCACTGTATATTATTTTTTTCATTCGGTGAGTTACCAGCTAGCTTACAGTCCAGATGTCAATTTAGCTAGCACTTTCGTTAGTAACAAAATAGGCTAGATTGACAAATGATTCACAATTTGTTCAAGATCATGAAAGTTTTAGGCAACATGTAATCAATAATGCTTTTTTTTGCAGCAGCAGCCGCAGCTTTTATCGTTGGCAATCAAATCAAGTGCAGACATGTCCTCAGTCATCGTAGCAAAACGAGAGGGACCACAGTTCATCAGCGAGGTCGCTGTGAGGGGCAACGCCGCCATGCTGGACTACTGTCGGACGTCTGTGTCGGCTCTGTCCGGGGCAACAGCGGGCATCCTTGGGCTCACAGGACTGTATGGATTTATCTTCTATTTCCTCGCCTCGTTTCTACTCTCCCTTCTTCTAATCCTCAAGGCCAGTCGCAGGTGGAACAAGTGCTTCAAGTCTCGGAGGATGCTCTTCACAGGAGGGCTCGTTGGAGGTCTTTTCACCTACGTCCTGTTCTGGACCTTCCTCTACGGAATGGTGCATGTGTACTAATATAGTTGACCAGAATGATTTTGGTTTTAACCCTGATGTCAGAGAAATGAATTGTTAACTGCCCACACACTGTTTGTAGATATAGGTGATTGATGAAATATGTTAGATTAACTGTTTATGCAGCTATTGGAAGTACACTATATATGCAGAAGTATGTGGACACCCCTTCAAATTAGTGTATTTGGCAATTTCAGCCATACCCGTTGCTGACAGGTATACAACTGAGCACACAGCCATGGAATCTCCATAGACAAACATTAGCAGTAGAATAGCCTTACTGAAGAGCTCTGTGACTTTAAATGTAGCTCTGTCATAGGATGCCGTCACATTTCTGCCCTGCTAGAGGTGCCCCGGTCAACTGTAAGTGCTGTTTTTGTGAAGTGGAAACGTCTAGGAGCAACAACCGCTCAGCTGTGAAGTGGTAGGCCACACAAGCTCACAGAACGGGACCGTCGAGTGCTGTAACATGTCAAAATCGTCTGCCCTCAGTTGCAACACTCACTACAGAGTTCCAGACTGCCTCCGGAAGCAACATCAGCACAAACTGTCGGGAGCTTCATGAAATGGGTTTCCATGGCCGAGCAGCTGCACACAAGCATAGTGCCAACTGTAAAGTTTGGTGGAGGAGTAATAATTGTCTGGGGTGTGTTTGGGGGGTTCGGGCTATGCCCCTTAGTTCCAGTGAAGGGAAATCTTAACGATTCTGTGCTTTGAACTTTGTGGCAACAGTTTGGGAAAGGCCCTTTCCTGTTTCAGCTTGACAATGCCCCCTGTGCACGGTCCAAACAGAAATGGTTTGTTGAGATTGGTGTGGATTGAATTTGACTGCCCTGCACAGAGCCCTGACCTCAACCAAATCAAACACCTTTGGGATGAATTGGAATGCCGACTGCGAGTCAGATCTAATCATCCGACATCGGTGCCTGACCTTACTAATGCTCTTGTGGCTGAATGGAAGCAGGTCCCCGCAGCAATGTTCCAACATCTAGTGGAAAACCTTCCCAGAAGAGTGGAGGCTGTTATAGAAGCGAAAGGGGGGGGGGGGAACTCCATAGTAATGCCCATGTTTTTGAAATTAGATGTTGGACGAGCAAGTGTCCACATAAGTTTGGTCATGTAGTGTATAAGTCAGCAACTCTATTTGTATACTAATAAAATATTTATCTCGTGCACTGAACTGCTGCAGTATGTTATTGTTTCCCTGCTCTATTGCATCTATAGGATAACTGAATTTTCCAAGTTCTCATCTAGCAGTTGACATGTTTTATAATAAGCATATCTAGGTTATAAACATAGTGATAAGTAGTAGGCTACAGGGTGATGGGCCTGATACTAAATATTTGTATGGCTATTGCCCATACAAATGCATTACCAATAGAAAAATGGTTTGAATATCAAGCCAATACATTACAAACCACTCCTTTAGTCACAGGACATTTATATTTTATTTTACCTTTATTTTAACAGGGAAGACATTTTGAGATCTAGGTCTCTTTTTCAAATGCGCCCTGTATAGTACAACATAGATATGCACTAATATAGATATTTTTTTAAATACAAAAACAGTCCTGGGAAGCACAAAAAAAACATCACAAATCACTCAGAAAAACAGTTCCTTCACAAATAAGTGCAGTCAATACATGATGGAAATGACAAGTAATCACATTAAATGCAAAGTATTTATGATAGACAACCTCACACCCAGTGTATTTTCCAATGACGTGAGAAAGCAATTTTAGGCCTAATCTCACGATATGTGGAATTCCATAATATGACTCACAAGGATTTAATTATACCACAAGCTGTCTCTAGGTGTGAAGAAACACCACAGCCAGCATAACCTAGTTCAGGCCTCTACCATGGTATGATTGCATGGCCTAATTGACACCAGATGCATAATGCTTCCATCTTAAACAAATATAATACCACAGAAATGCAATAGTGCTTTTTCTCTTTGATAAATATCTCGCTACGTAGAGCGTCTGCATTGTCATTGCGCCAGTAAAGTGTAAGGAGAGGAGAGCATTGCCATTTCTCTTTGCTAGCCTATCAGTCACCATCATTTCCAATCAGCACACACATCACTCTTGAGACATTGGAAAACCAAAGCCAAGTGTCAGCATCAGCAACCTCCGCTGGTAGAGAAGAAGGAGGGTGGGCATCAGGATCACCACCTCACCCACCCTCGTTTCCCTTTCCACCTGCTAGAGGACCCAGTCTAGCCGTCTTGACGATAGCAGCACCTCTTTCTTTGTCTCACGTCTTCCTTGAAAAACAAGTCTTCTGACCTCAATCGGCCAACCTGTGTTAATAAAGGGTAAATAAAAATGTGTCTCACTCTGCATTAATTGGTTAGTGTCGTGGTCGTGGAGGGTGAGTATTATACCGTTGCCCCACAGTTCGCGGAGAGAGAATATGAACCTCCTTTTTCTCCCCAGTTTTAAGGTCCTGTTTCTCTGTGTCCTGAGTGGCGGTCTCTGGTTTCTCCTCTTTTTTGGTAGAGAGTGTGGTGAGCTCATGTTGTTCCCCAGCATGTGTCCTATGTTTTCTTGTGTCTCGGTTCACCACTGTCTTCGCACTCTCTTTGTGCTTCTTAATCCGTTCTTTCCTGTTAAAGGGATGTTTTTACAGAGCAAGCAATCCTAGACTTCAAATACATACTTTAATTGATTAAAATACAAAGTGTAAATTCTGTATTTAATAGTAATACCATGTCATGGTGTCTTACTTGAGAATCTCAAATTTCCTGTCTCGGAAGTAGGAACTCGTGCTCATCATGTAGATGAATATCATATCGCACACAAATTTTCCCTGAAACGAAAAACAAACACAAAGCCCAGGTTTAGGTCAAGACATACAATAGATCACAGTAATCAGTATGATATAAATAAAACAACAACAAAAAACATAAGGCTTGAGGTAACTTCTTAGGCCATAGCAAAAACAAAAAAACACTAAGTGTCCTGTGAATGTAAACAGCAGACTTCAAAGAGCTGTCTTCTCTGGTAAATAATATGACTAAAATAGGGCACTAAATTCTTATACAAGGAGGCAGAGGGTTTCTGAATCCCAAATTAGCCCCTATACACCCAAGGTACTCCTGTAGGTCTGACAGAATTTGATAGGCAAAAGAAAATGTAGTCATCTTGCCAGTGTTGGGGAAGCTACTCTGAAAGTATATTTTAACAACATAATAAACTACAAATTACTTCACACTGGATGAAGTTAAGATACAATAAAGCTACTTAAGAAATAAATCCCTTAATAAAGCTCTTAAGATAAATATAGTTTACTTAACTAAGTTAATTTTTAAAAGTAGTTCACTTCATCCAAACTACTTGGTGAAAAATGTTCATATAAATCTTACATTTCAAAAACCACAAATTGCAAGAACAGATCACTTTGTTAACATGTGTTATTTAGCCTATTAAACAAAAAAAAACATGTCTCAAGTGAGAATTAGGCAGGACTAATGCCAGAAACGAGAGGAAATGATTCCATACTTCACCCATTTTTTTGGTGTGTAGTTCCAATAACAAAAGTAATTAACTACTGAAAACACTACTTAGATTTGAATTTAGTCAGAGAGGAAAAGGCGAAAACGATTGGTTTTACTCGGCCCAAAATCTGTCAACATTTTTTTTATGGAAGTCAGTGGCGAATTTGGTCAACAAAAAAAATGTATTGCTGATTTGTTACGTGGGGCTCATTTGATTGAATATAAGTTTCGTAATGGTTAGGTTGTTACGAATGCACTAATATAAGTGAAGGCAGGCACATGGCATTTCGGCAACTTTGATAAAACGACTGTATCGGAGTTGTGCCTCTTATAGAAATACATAATGGATATAACCCATTTCAGCATGGACATTGCTATTGAGGCCTTCCACCATTTTAAAGTAGACAACTGGGTGGCGATTGCTATGAGTTGGGAGCGAGCAGCCAATGAAGAAGAAAATTGACTACTGTCACGCCTTGGTCATTATATTTTGTGTTTTTGGTATATGTTTGGGTAAGCCAGGGTGTGACATGGGTTTATATGTTGTGTTTCGTATTGGGGTTTGTAGTAATTGGGATTGTGTATGATTAGGAGTGTGTCTAGTTAGGCTTGGCTGCCTGGGGCGATTCTCAATCAGAGTCAGGTGCTTGTCGTTGTCTCTGATTGAGAACCGTATTTAGACAGCCTGACTTTCGCGTTGTATTTTGTGGGTGTTTGTTCCTGTCTTAGTGTTGTAGTCACCAGATAGGCTGTAATAGGTTTCACGTTTCGTTTGTTGTTTTCATATACAGTTATTTCATGTACCGCGATTATTTTCATTAAAGTCATGAGTAACCTACACGCTGCATTTCGGTCTGACTCTCTTCATACAACAGACGAACGACGTTACAACTACTTTAAAATGGAGCTTCAATGGCGCTGCCCATGCTTTCACGCTATAATTGCACAGATACAAAGATGAGTCCTCTATCTAGCTCTATGGCCTGTTGTTCACACATATCTGCCCTCTCGTCATCTAGAATGGTCCCACCTGATCTCTCATCCTCCTGCATAACTTCCATCTTTGAGGAGTATTCTATTGTTAGAGCGGTCACCGAATATCTTGTCAATATAATAGGCAATCTTTGATTTAGTTCAACGACCACCAAGGTACTGCAAAATGTAGTTAAATTACTAGCTGATTTACACGTAGTTCATTACTCCCCAACACTGCATATTGCTTAGGCCTACCCTATTGTTTCAGATCTACAGGAGTGCCTAAGCAAGGGGATATGAGCTAGAGATCGATTTGGAATTAAGAAGATTACTCTTTCATTGAACAATGACAGGGGATCGCTCTCGTGATGATATATCAAAATAATTTGATAACATCCAATCTGGCCATGCTACATGACATAGAATCCCAGAGGAATATATTTTGGGGGACCAGTATGTCTATTGGAAACAAATGAATACACAAATCTATTAAAATACTTACCATGCCCATAATAGCGAACCCAGTCCCAATAGCTATTACTGTGGGAATGATGTTGAATTTTCCAGCCTGAAAAACACAATAAAGAACATTTGATCTGACAGACTGTAATATGAATACTATCAACACATTCAAGTAAGTGTAGCAAGAATCACTCTCATACCCGTCCATTCACCATGATATCAAAGCGAATCCCATAGACTTTATATAAAGTCCGGAAGCTCTCTCCAGCTTCATCTTTGTAATACCGGGCATATCTGGAAAACATTCAAATCAGCTGTTTGGAACAGAAATGTCAACAACTGCCTGGTAGAGATAGATCTAAGATTAAATGCAGTAGTTGGAGAGAGCTCAAGCCTTATTAGTTGAAGCTAATACCTTTTCAGAATGAGGGCATTGATTATTAAATCTGCTTGAAGTGCAATCTGCTTATTAATGCATGTCAAGATGTACCTGAAGTTGTAGCCTGACGTGACAGTGCTGTTTAAGTTGATATCCAAACGAGTAAAGCTGTATTTTGGGTTACACTGTGAGTAGTCCTTATCCAAATCACAGTTCCACTCAATCAGAATTCCAACTGACCCACCCTGAGAGAAAGAGAGGGTTAGAGATAGAGAGACAGAGAGAGAGAGTTAGAGAGAGAGAGACAGAGAGAGAGAGAGAGAGAGAGAGAGAGAGAGAGATAAGCGTTGCTCTAAATATGGAGGATGACTCTATTGCAGCGCTATTCAAGATGTACTTTCTTGTTTCAAATATTTTTTATTAAACACACAAAAGCATGGTGTATAGGTATACAAGACAGGTATACAATTCTTATCTAAACATAAAAGAGCATACAGGAACAATAAGACCCAGAGATCTGGGTGCAAAACAAATAATACAAAACACGACATACAAAACAAGGACATCTAGAAAGAAAGAGGGTAGCTAATTTTAAAGAGGTAATTTATTTAATGTTTCTCCATAGATGGATGGCTAGCATTCTCCCTATCCAGTAAGTGAATTTGTCCTTCCAGTTCTTCCAGTTTTCCTCTATTTTGCCTACTCCTGGCAGCCTGAAAGGAGATGATACAGCCTCTCAGATAAGCCTTCAGTGTTTCCCACAATAATGCTGGGGAAGTCTCTGTGTTGTCGTTGGTATCAAAGAAAAATGTAATTTGGTCTTTAAGATATTCACAGAATGTTGGTTCTGTGAGGAGCTGAGGATTCAACCTCCAGACCCTCTCGTTTGGTACAATGTCACCCAATCTCAGGGAGAAGGTGAGTGGACTGTGGTCCGAGATTGTAATATCATGACGTGGTTTGTCGTCCTCTCATTTACTTTTTGTGTTTTTCGTCTTTTTTTTGAATCTATCAATATATCAATTTATTTTTCAATCTCTTCCATTTTTAAATTAAATATACCTTCCGGTAACCCGCCACACTCAATGTGACACGGATCCGCTATTTTTTTAAGACCTTATAGCCAGAACCTCCTTCAGAAGCTAGCCATCAGAAGCTAACCAGAAAATTAGCTATGAGCTATTTAGTCATTGTTAGCCACTGCTAGCGGCCATTACCTTCTGCACAGGCACCAGCCGTTTTTTTAGCCTGGATAACACCTGCCAGCCTCGGACTGTTTTTCTCCACTACAATGCCAGATTCCTGCCGTAAACCCTGAACCATTACTCCTGATCATCACAGCTAGCTAGCTGCCACCGAGTGACACAGCCCCGAAGCTAGCCCTGAGACAGGCCCACCTCCCGGCCTACTCTGTGATCACCCGCTACTCAGCCGTTGCCTCCCGGACTCTACCCCCAACACGGCTAGAATCCACTACTCCACCGTATACTTGCCATACGCGCTGGACCTTTGTATCGGATCATCGCTGAAAGCTAGCTGCTACCGAGTGGCTATAGTGGCTAACGCTCCTGCCCCGAAGCCAGCACCAATTATCCGCGAGCCAGGCGCATCTCCCAGCTAGCAAACAAAATTACTACAACTACAATACCTCTTTCGCCAGCCCCCGTGTGTAGTTAACTTACCCTCTCTGCCCATTCCATACCATATTACCTGTTGTTGTTGTTGTCTTAGCTGATTAGCTGTTGTTGTCTTACCTGTTGATGTCTTAGATCACTCCCCCAATCAACACCTGTGATTGCTTTAAATATCTCAAATGTCAATATGCCTTGAATACTGTTGTTTAGGATAGTTATCATTGTTTTAGTTTACTGCGGAGCCCCTAGTCCCACTCTACATGCCTCAGATACCTCCTTTGTCCCACCTCCCACACATGCGGTGACCTCACCCATTATAACCAGCATGTCCAGAGATGCAACCTCTCTTATCATCACTCAGTGCCTGGGCTTACCTCCACTGTACCCACACCCCACCATACCCCTGTCTGCACATTATGCCCTGAATCTATTCTACCATGCCCAGAAATCTGCTCCTTTAATTCTCTGTCACCAACGCACTTGACGGCCAGTTTTGATAGCTTTTAGCCGTACCCTCTTCCTATTCCTCCTCTGTTTCTCGGGTGATGTGGAGGTTAACCCAGGCCCTGCGTGCCCCCAGGCACTCTCATTTGTTGATTTATGTAACCAAAAAGGCCTTGGTTTCATGCATGTTAACATTGTTTTGTTGTTTGTTTTACTCACTGCTTTAGCACACTCCGCCAACTCTGATGTCCTTGCCGTGTCTGGATCCTGGCTTAGGAAGGCCACCAACAATTTGGAGATTTCCATACCCAACTACAACATTCTCCATCAAGATGGAACTGCCAAAGGGGGGAGGAGTTGCAATCTACTGCAGAGATAGCTTGCAAAGTTCTGTCATACTCTCTAGGTCTATGCCCAAACAGTTCGAACTTCTAATTAAAAAAATTAATCTCTCCAGAATTAAGTCCCTCACTGTTGCCGCCTTTTATAGACCCCCCTCAGCTCCCAGCTGCACCCTGGACACCATATATGAATTGATTGCCCCTCATCAATCTTCAGAGTTCGTTCTGTTAGGTGACCTAAACTAGGATATGCTTAACACCCCGGCAGTCCTACAATCTAAACTTGATGCCCTCAATCTCACACAAATTATCAAGGAACCCACCAAGTACAACCCTAAATCCGTAAACATGGGCACCCTCATAGATATCATCCTGACCAACTTTCCCCTCCAAATACACTTCTGCTGTTTTCAACCAGAATCTCAGCAATCACTGACTCATTGCCTGCATCCGCTTTGGGTCCGTGGTCAAACAACCACCCTGCATTACTGTCAAACGCTCCCTAAAACACTTCTGTGAGCAGGCCTTTCTAATCGACCTGGCCCAGGTATCATGCGTCGTTCTTTAAGAGTAATTTCCTCACAATCTTAAATAAGCATGCCCCTTAAAAAAATGTAGAACTAAGAACACATATAGCCATTCATTCCCTCCAGACCTGACTGCCCTTGACCAGCACAAAAACATCCTGTGGCGGACTGCAATAGCATCGAATAGTCCCCGCGATATGCAACGGTTCAAAGAAGTCAGGAAAACAAAGGCTAGCTTTTTCAAACAGAAATGTGCATCCTGTAGCTCTAACTCCCAAAAGTTCTGGGACACTGTAAAGTCAATGGAGAACAAGAGCACCTCCTCCCAGCTGCCCACTGCACTGAGGCTAGGTAACACGATCATCACCGATAAATCCATGATAATCGAAGATTTCAATAAGCTTTTCTATACGGCTGGCCGTGCTTTCCTTCTGGCTACCCCAACCCCGGCCAACAGCTACTTGCCCGAGCCTCCCCAGCTTTTCCTTCACCCAAATCCAGATTGCAGATGTTCTGAAAGAGCTGCAAAACCTGGACCCGTACAAATCAGCAGGGCCAGACAATCTGGACCCTCTCTTTCTAAAATGATCCGCTGCCATTGTTGCAACCCCTATTACCAGTCTGTTCAACCTCTCTTTCGTATCATCCGAGATCCCTAAAGATTGGAAAGCGGGCGTGGTCATTCCCCTCTTCAAAGGGGGTGACACTCTAGACTCAAATTGTTATAGACCTATATCCATCCTGCCCTGCCTTTCTAAAGTCTTCGAAAGCCATGTTAATGTTAACAGATCACTGACCATTTTGAATCCCACAGTACCTTCTCCGCTGTGCAATCTGGTTTCCGAGCTGGTCACGGGTGCACCTCAGGCACGTTCAAGGTACTAAACGATATCAAACCGCCATCAATAAAAGACAGTATTGTGCAGCCATCTTCATCAACCTGGCCAAGGCTTTCGACTCTGTCAATCACCGTATTTTTATCGGCAGACTCAATAGCCTTGGTTTGTCAAATGACTACCTCGCTTGGTTCACCAACTACTTTGCAGACAGAGTTCAGTGTGTCAAATCGGAGGGCCTGTTGTCCGGACGTCTGGCAGTCTCTATGGGGGTGCCACAGGGTTCAATTCTCGGGCCGACTCTCTTCTCTGTATATATCCATGATGTCGCTCTTGCGGCGGGTAATTCCCTGATCCACCTCTACGCAGACGACACCATTCTGTAAACTTCTGGCCCTTCTTTGGACACTGTCTTAACTAACCTCCAAACGAGCTTCAATGCTATACAACACTCCAATTCGCATACCGCCCCAACAAATCCATAGATGACACAATCTCAATCGCACTCCACACTTCCCTTTCACGCCTGGACAGAAGGAACACCTATGTGAGAATGCTGTTCATTGACTACAGCTCAGCATTCAACACTGTAGTGCCCACGAAGCTCATCACTAAGCTAAGGACCCTAGGACTAAACACCTCTCTCTGCAACTGAATCCTGGACTTCCTGATGGGCCACCCGCAGGTGGTAAGGGTAGGCAACAACACGTATGCCATGCTGATCCTCAACACTGGGGCCCCTCAGGGGTTTGTACTTAGTCCACTCTTATACTCCCTGTTCACCCATGACTGTGTGGCCTAACACGACTCAAACACTATCATTAAGTTTTTGACGACACAACAGCGGTAGGCCTGATCACCGACAACAATGAGACAGCCTATAGGGAGGTGGTCAGAGAACTGTCAGTGTGGTGCCAGGGCAACAACCTCTCCCTAAATGGGAGCAAGACAAAGGAGCTGATCGTGGACCACAGGAAAAGGCGGGCCGAACAGGCCCCCATTATAACATCAAAGGGGCTGTAGTAGAGCGGGTCGAGAGTTTCAAGTTCCTTGGTGTCCACATCACCAACAAACTATCATGGTCCAAACACACTAAGACAGTTGTGAAGAGGGCACAACAAAACCTTTTCCCCTTCAGGAGACTGAAAAGATTTGGCATGGGTCCCCAGAACCTCTAAAGGTTCTACAGCTGCACCATTGAGAGCATCCTGACCGGTTGTATCCCCGCCTGGTATGGCAACTGCTCGGCATCTGACCGTAAGGCGCTACAGAGGGTCGTGCGTACGGCCCAGTACATCACTAGGGCCAAGCTTCCTGCCATCTAGGACCTATGTAATAGGTGGTGTCAGAGGAAAGCCCATAAAATTGTAAGAGACTCCAGTCACCCAAATCATAGACTGTTTTCTCTGCTACCATACAGCAAGCGGTACCAGAGCACCAAGTCTCGGACCAAAAGGCTCCTTAACAGCTTCTACCCCAAAGCCATAAGACGGTTGACAATTAATCAAATGGCCAACGGACTATTTACATTGACACCCCCCAATTTGTTTTGTACACTGCTGCTACTCGCTGTTTATTATCTATGCATAGTCACTTCACCCCTACCTACATGTACAAATTACCCCAACTAAACTGTCCCCCGCACACTGACTCGGTACTGGTACCCCTGTATATAGCTGTCACGCCCTGGTTGAAGTATTTTGTGTTTATCTTTATGTATTGGGTCAGGCCAGGGTGTGGCATGGGGTTTTTGTATTGTGGTGTGTTTTGTCTTGGGGTTTTGGTATATAGTGGGATTGTAGCTAGTGGGGTGATCTTGCAGAGTCTATGGCTGTCTGGAGTGGTTCTCAATCAGAGTCAGGTGTTTATCGTTGTCTCTGATTGGGAACCATATTTAGACAGCCATATTCAGGACTACAAGAAGGAACCCAGCCCAGTCACGGACCAGGATGTCTTGCTCCCAGGCAGACTAAATAACTTTTTTGCCCGCTTTGAGGACAATACAGTGCCCCTGACACGGCCTGCAACGAAAACATGCGGTCTCTCCTTCACTGCAGCCGAGGTGAGTAAGACATTTAAACGTGTTAACCCTCGCAAGGCTGCAGGCCCAGACGGCATCCCCAGCCGCGTCCTCAGAGCATGCGCAGACCAGCTGGCCGGTGTGTTTACGGACATATTCAATCAATCCCTATACCAGTCTGCTGTTCCCACATGCTTCAAGAGGGCCACCATTGTTCCTGTTCCCAAGAAAGCTAAGGTAACTGAGCTAAACGACTACCGCCCCATAGCACTCACTTCCGTCATCATGAAGTGCTTTGAGAGACTAGTCAAGGACCATATCACCTCCACCCTACCTGACACCCTAGACCCACTCCAATTTGCTTACCGCCCAAATAGGTCCACAGACGATGCAATCTCAACCACACTGCACACTGCCCTAACCCACCTGGACAAAAGGAATACCTATGTGAGAATGCTGTTCATCGACTACAGCTCGGCATTCAACACCATAGTACCCTCCAAGCTCGTCATCAAGCTCGAGACCCTGGGCCTCGACCCCGCCCTGTGCAACTGGGTACTGGACTTCCTGACGGGCCGCCCCCAGGTGGTGAGGGTAGGCAACAACATCTCCTCCCCGCTGATCCTCAACACGGGGGCCCCACAAGGGTGCGTTCTGAGCCCTCTCCTGTACTCCCTGTTCACCCACGACTGCGTGGCCACGCACGCCTCCAACTCAATCATCAAGTTTGCGGACGACACAACAGTGGTAGGCTTGATTACCAACAACGACGAGACGGCCTACAGGGAGGAGGTGAGGCCCTCGGAGTGTGGTGTCAGGAAAAATAACCTCACACTCAACGTCAACAAAACTAAGGAGATGATTGTGGATTTCAGGAAACAGCAGAGGGAATTCCCCCCTATCCACATCGATGGAACAGTAGTGGAGAGGGTAGCTAGTTTTAAGTTCCTTGGCATACACATCACAGACAACCTGAATTGGTCCACTCACACTGACAGCATCGTGAAGAAGGCGCAGCAGCGCCTATCCAACCTCAGGAGGCTGAAGAAATTCGGCTTGTCACCAAAAGCACTCACAAACTTCTACAGATGCACAATCGAGAGCATCCTGGCGGGCTGTATCACCGCCTGGTACGGCAACTGCTCCGCCCTCAACCGTAAGGCTCTCCAGAGGGTAGTGAGGACTGCACAACGCATCACCGGGGGCAAACTACCTGCCCTCCAGGACACCTACACCACCCGTTGTTACAGGAAGGCCATAAAGATCATCAAGGACATCAACCACCCGAACCACTGCCTACTCACCCCGCTATCATCCAGAAGGCGAGGTCAGTATAGGTGCATCAAAGCTGGGACCGAGAGACTGAAAAACAGCTTCTATCTCAAGGCCATCAGACTGTTAAACAGCCACCACTAACATTGAGTGGCTGCTGCCAACACACTGTCATTGACACTGACCCAACTCCAGCCATTTTAATAATGGGAATTGATGGGAAATGATGTAAATATATCACTAGCCACTTTAAACAATGCTACATTATATAATGTTACTTACCCTACATTATTCATCTCATATGCATATGTATATACTGTACTCTACATCATCGACTGCATCCTTATGTAATACATGTATCACTAGCCACTTTAACTATGCCACTTTGTTTACTTTGTCTACACACTCATCTCATATGTATATACTGTACTCGATACCATCTACTGTATGCTGCTCTGTACCATCACTCATTCGTATATCCTTATGTACATATTCTTTATCCCCTTACACTGTGTATAAGACAGTAGTTTTGGAATTGTTAGTTAGATTACTTGTTGGTTATCACTGCACAAGCAGCACAAGCATTTCGCTACACTCGCATTAACATCTGCTAACCATGTGTATGTGACAAATAAAATTTGATTTGATTTGTTGTGGGTGATTGTCCTTAGTGTCCAGATGTCCTTGTTCTGTGTTAGTTTACACAAAGTATAGGCTGTTTCGGTTTTCGTTACGTTTATTGTTTTTTCGTGTCTACGTTGTTTATTAAACATGGATCGCAATATACACGCTGCAGTTTGGTCCGACTCTCCTTCACCACATGAAAACCGTAACAATAGCCTCGTTATTGTTATGTTATTGTGTTACTTTGTATTCTTTTTGTGTTTTATTTTTTACTTCAGTTTATTTGGTAAATATTTTCTTTAACTCTTCTTGAACTGCATTGTTGGTTAAGGGCTTGTAACTACGCATTTCACGGTAAGGTCTACACTTGTTGTATTCGACGCATGTGACAAATAGATTTGATTTGACATATGGTAAGAATGGCTCTGGTTAACTATTGTTTTCTTCTATGCTGGGTGTCCTGCTACACTAACAACCAGAGGTAGTATTTACTTGTAAATGTCTAACCTGACCTTGCTGGGAAGTTGAGGTGAGGGTATGTTATACAGGGCTCTGTGTCAAGCCACTTAATAGAGATCTAACAACTGTTATGTTTCATAATGTTGTTATTATGCAACCATAGTTGTTATTCATTTCAATTTCATTACATTTACATTTAAGTCATTTAGCAGACGCTCTTATCCAGATCGACTTACAATTTCATGCCTAATGACGGCAGCCTACATGGCAAAAGTCTAATTAAAGGTCATCAAAATAATGGTAATTACCTAACTGCCTGAAAGCAAGCATCATTATGAAATGGACTGAAGGAAGAGAGACCTACATCCCTCCCACACTGCTTGGATAGCATGACGAAGGCCTGAAAAACATAATTCGGACGCACTGTTAAACTAGAAACCCAACCCTGATTACTGACTGTTTAATGCATTGTATTGAGTGTCTTTCCTGGGTAGCAACGTACTGTATGCTGATAAACCTTTGTTTTTATACAACATTGCTGCCCCTCTATGCCAGCTCTGCCAGGGAAAAAGGTCACCTAACCTCAATGTGACTACTTGGTTAAATAAAGTGTACATTTCAAAACAAAAAAATTGTAAATCTGTACCACTACAGCCATGTCCTGAAAGTCGTGTCCAGTCCTGCTGACCAGGTCTCCCAGACGAAAGATGGGGCAGTAGGGTTGGAGGACGTTGTCATAGGAACATCTCTTTAGATAGGAGTCATTACCGGTGTCCAGAACATTTGACCTGAGGGGAAAGAAGACAGAACAGGACATGTAGCGTTTAGCTATGTGCTTAGTAGTTCAGTATCATACTTTTCCTTGTCTAAAGGTCATAGGCCTAAAACATAATAAACTGAGCAGTGAAGTTATCTTATCAGCTTCAAATAACAAGCTTTCTGTTTGACCCTTACTTAGATAAGGAATAGCACAGAGCTACATATCAAGTAACTTTATAGATCAATTACTTCATAGTTTAGACATTTTACATTCAATACACACAACGTAATCAAAAGATCTATAACTGAAATGATCAATTGGCAGAGGTCTGACGTCTCTGTAATTTCCAGGTTAGGCTTGGAAAGACAATACCAATGTTCTAGCTGATTAAACCTTCTACAACAGCCTTATTGTCATGAGAGCCCAGTGAGCCAATCAGATCTGTTCTAACACCTGTTCAGGGCTGGGCCTGCTCTGCTGTCAAGGACGTCTCAGATGACCTCAACACACACACACACACACATACGGCTTTGGGGGTATATAAATAGAAGGGACTGTGCACCCTCATAGCTATTCAAAGCAGTGCTAGGACATGTATCCCCCACTGCCCAACTCACACATACTTACTGATCTATGTCACTGACACTGACTGTGTCTGTAGAGACAGACAGTCTCTGGGGACTACTTTGAGGTCTGTATGAACAAGCACCACTTAGCACCACTCATAACCACTTACTTGGAGAATTCAAACTTCGGAAACCTGACAAAGTTCTTGATGTAAATTGTGAAGTTTTCTGCCTTGCTTAATAAAGCCTCCCTGGAAATGAAGTGGAAAAGTGTTAATTCAGAGTGACTGCTACCTAATGGTAGATAATCAGGACAAGGTACTGCATGCTGAAGTACATAGAGGATCTTAATCTTTTGTTGCTGAGAATTTTCCTCCAAAGCAAGAAATGCAAACTTGTAGGGTATTTGAGTTTTAAAAATGCTTCTAAAGTTTGTCATTTCTACTTTGAAATTTCAGACTTGATTTGCCCTAACAAAATAATGTATCAACCGCTACAAAAATGTCCATTAGTTATAATCCACATAATAATTCACATGTCCTGTTACTGTAGGATTATATTCCTGCTGTAGCAAATTGCCTCAAATTAAGATCCTCAATCTTTAGTGGAGGGTCAATGCAAAAGTGAGCATTTCATTATTTTCACAGCAAAAGAGGATGAATTCTCACGAGGGTTTCCGGACCGTCTCGACGGGACACCAGCCATGTATCTCACAGGTCCCTGTAGAGTTTAAACACAAGCCAGTCTTTACCCCTGCAGGGAAAAGCAAAGATCCCTGTCAACATCATGGAAAGACATAATATTCTGGGTGGAAATTAAGGGGAATGGTAACACGTAGGAGATCCCAGAGTTGAATCATTTTAACATGCAAAATAGATTTTTTTAAATGTCAATATCAAGGAATTTTTTAAGAGAGACGTGTCCAATTCCAACCCTGGTGATTCTTATACACTTCCTAAAAATTAGTGTTCATGTGCATTTAAGAGAAATGTGACCATAACCAGTGTTAATCTGTAAATAAATGTTATCTTGGAAATTGAAATTGAAATGAGATAGACTGCCCCAGTTGACCATATTAGTCCTTACCATTGCCAGCTATTACCACTTCACCCTCGGAACAATCCTCATTGTTTACACATCGGCCATCTGGCACCTTAGGGCTCTGGAGAAAAAAGGACACG
This sequence comes from Oncorhynchus gorbuscha, assembly GCF_021184085.1. NCBI lineage: Eukaryota > Metazoa > Chordata > Actinopteri > Salmoniformes > Salmonidae > Oncorhynchus > Oncorhynchus gorbuscha. The sequence goes on from NC_060188.1 coordinate 62,067,499, forward strand.
TTGCTGTAATTGAAAATGCAAACCTGTATTCAAAGCTGTGTATTGAAGAGCCTAGAGACGACGGCAACATACAATAGCATGGTGAACACAATAGGGAGTATTATTTGAATGCTAAAGCTATTTACACAATGTTATTGGACCAGTGAACAGTGCCACATCGCCCCCTTCATACTATGAAGATTTTTATGATTTTAAATATAATTAATATATTTTCATAACTTTTCTGAAAATCATCATAACGGCACCAGAAAGCCTACTATAATATCAAATAAGCAAGGTCAAGGTCAAGCCATCTCTCTCTGGGGAAAAAACGGTTGGGCCTACTAAGGCATCATAATTACCTGCTATAAGCAGTTTAGATTCTGACATCTGCCCCAAATTACCAGTCGATTTTCTGTTTACTTTGCCATATATGGTGAGAATACTTGCATCATCAATGCAGAGTTTAATTTCCTTGTTTGATTGGATCATTAAATTATTCCTATCTCAGTTGCACAGTCATCCAATCTCTATCTCAGAATTGGGGGATCTTTCAAAATAAAGTCAATTAACAAGATTTTTGTCTCGATTACGGTAATACAATATTGCTTTCACTCACCTCAGCACAGAACCCAAGCCTCTGATTTGGGGTCTCGAGGTAGTTTGTAACAATGAAGAAGACTTGTTCACCCTGAAAAATCAACAACAAGCTAAAACGTTGGACACTATACTTTTCTCGGTCAGGTTAGTTAGGGGACTGTGTATTAATTGTACAAAATCAAAGCCCTAAATACATATTAATTTATCAAAGCTTTTAATGGCGAAAGCTTAATTGTAAATAGCACAGCTTCTCACTCCATTTTAATATAGCCTTACAAAATGAAGGAGATCTGACTGGGCTCACCATGTGGACAAGAGCAGACCTTTCGATTTAATCTGTTTATCACTGAGTCGCTAAAGGTTAAGAGAATTATAGCAATTAGACTTGGGGAACAACCCTCTCCCTTTTATTTAACAGGACAGATTAAATGGTTTGTCCCTTGAGGAGAAAAAAGACTCAGTAGTTTATAGTTAAAAATGTACAGTATATAGCGAAAAGTGTGATTGTCCTATTGCTCTATGGCCTGCAAAGTATAATGTCCAATGACCCCAATCATTGCCTTTTCCATGACCTTACAAAATGCACATTATTTAAAGACATCAGCTGTTCTTAATAATAATTGAAGAGCACTCTAAATAGATGTCAACGTATCATATTCTAAAACTGTATGTTCAAAATAGCTGACAGACATGCTTAATCCAGTGTTTGTAAAAGTGTAATATTGTCATGGCATGGTCAGATATACTGTCTCTATTCTCATAGCATGGTCAGATATACTGTCTCTATTCTCATAGCATGGTCAGATATACTGTCTCTATTGTCATGACATGGTCAGATATACTGTCTCTATTCTCCATGACATGGTCAGATATACTGTCTCTATTCTCATAGCATGGTCAGATATACTGTCTTTATTCTCATAGCATGGTCAGATATACTGTCTCTATTCTCTCAGATATTGTCTATTCTATAGCATGGTCAGATATACTGTCTCTATTCTCATAACATGGTCAGATATACTGTCTCTATTGTCATGGCATGGTCAGATATACTGTCTCTATTGTCATGGCATGGTCAGATATACTGTCTCTATTGTCATGACATGGTCAGATATACTGTCTCTATTGTCATGACATGGTCAGATATACTGTCTCTATTCTCATAGCATGGTCAGATACTGTCTATTCTCATAGCATGGTCAGATATACTGTCTCTCATAGCATGGTCAGATATACTGACATGGTCAGATATACTGTCTCTATTGTCATTGTCACATGGTCAGATATACTGTCTCTATTCTCATGACATGGTCAGATATACTGACATGGTCAGATATACTGTCTCTATTGTCATGACATGGTCAGATATACTGTCTCTATTGTCATGACATGGTCAGATATACTGTCTCTATTGTCATGACATGGTCAGATATACTGTCTCTATTGTCATGACATGGTCAGATATACTGTCTCTATTGTCATGACATGGTCAGATATACTGTCTCTATTGTCATGACATGGTCAGATATACTGTCTCTATTGTCATGACATGGTCAGATATACTGTCTCTATTGTCATGGCATGGTCAGATATACTGTCTCTATTGTCATAACATGGTCAGATATACTGTCTCTATTGTCATGGCAAGGTCAGATATACTGTCTCTATTCTCATAGCATGGTCAGATATACTGCCTCTATTGTCATGACATGGTCAGATATACTGTCTCTTTTCTCATAGCATGGTCAGATATACTGTCTCTATTGTCATAACATGGTCAGATATACTGTCTCTATTGTCATGACATGGTCAGATATACTGTCTCTATTGTCATGGCATGGTCAGATATACTGTCTCTATTGTCATAACATGGTCGGATATACTGTCTCTATTGTCATGGCAAGGTCAGATATACTGTCTCTATTCTCATAGCATGGTCAGATATACTGCCTCTATTGTCATGACATGGTCAGATATACTGTCTCTATTGTCATGACATGGTCAGATATACTGTCTCTATTGATGTGATATAAATCTGCATGTGGTGTCATGTTGTTTAAAAAACTATTTCGGTGTGATTGAATACTGATGAAAGTGAGTTAATTAAGACACCATAAAAATGTGACTCATTGTACTTGAAATATACAATCAATGACTTGCTGTATCACTGATGAGCTTCAGCTTCAACTCAAATAGACTTGAATGAATCATCTAGCAGTAAAGCTGTGTACTGCGCCAGCTTTACCTGTGTACATAAAATCTTCCCAAAAGTTCCCGGATCTCACCGTTGGAGGTATAACATAATCCTCAGCCCCCCATAGGTAAAGTCCAGATTCTGTGCTGTTGGTCATGACCACTCCTTTCAGCTTGGTGATGACAGAGCTCTGGACGGTCTCTTCCCTCGATTGGTACCCCTTCTTATACACTAAGACCCACCTGAGAATTTAAATGCACCGGTTATTGATTGATTGATTGATTGATTTGATTGATTGATTGATTGATTGATTGATTGATTGATTGGTTGATTTCCTACATTTAGTCTAAGCCTCAACTTTAAAAAATATATATTTTAAAATCGTTCTAACTCGGTCACATTTGAAAATGTTGAGCATATAGAAATTACATTGATGGTAATTTGAACAAACTTTGAACAAATTACAGTTTGGGCCAAGTGCCCTGGATATATTAAAGCTTTCATTCATATGCTGAGTCATAAGACATAGAAATGTCAAGTGCACTCTATAACACTGTCTATATTGTATGATAAAAAATATATATATTATTTTATACTAATACAATTGTTCAGAGAAAGGGAATTTGTTTAACAAATAATATAAAAGAAGTCTCAAAAAGATAGTATCCCCTGTTTTAAATACTCCAGCAGGGCCCTTGCGAGGATAACGACACTGAGCCTTTTTCTAAAATGTTTTATGAGATTAGAAAACACATTGGTAGGGGTCTTAGACCATTCCCCCATACAGAATATTTCCAGATCCTTGAAATCCTTCATCTGCACTTAAGCCTTATGGACTGTCCTCTTCAATTCAAACACAATGGGGTTCAAGTCCAGACCCAATTAGTCCATAACATTCTGAAACCATATGTTTCTTAGAGCATGGCCAGATCGTGGTTGTCCCAGGGTTATTTTGCATACAAGCTTTCCACAATTTCATTACTTTAGCATAAGATTTTCTGTAGGTTTCCTCATGGTTCTATTTAAAGTCATGTTCTCAGAACATTCAGAGAATGTTAAGAAACAACGTTCTTCTGTGGGAATTTCAGTACTACAGAATAACGTTTCCTACAGGTTTCCTCATGGTTCTACTTAAAGTCAAGTTCTCAGAATGTTCAGAGAATGTTAAGAAACAACGTTCTTCTGTGGGAATTTCAGTACTACAGAATAACGTTTCCTACAGGTTTCCTCATGGTTCTACTTAAAGTCAAGTTCTCAGAATGTTCCGAGAACGTTAAGAAACAACGTTCTTCTGTGGGAATTTCAGCATACCGTTTTCTGTAGGTTTCCTAATGGTTCTATTTAAAGTAATTTTCTCCAAATATTCAGACAACGTTAAGAAACAATGTGGGGATTTCAGCACTGAGGCATACCTGCTGGGAACACACTCATTCAATCAATGTTACATCCACGTCATTTCAATTTCAAATTACATTGTACCAATGTGAAATAGACGATGAATTGACATCTGTGCCCAGTAGGTGATGTTTTCCGCAGGTTTCCTCATGGTGCTATTTAAAGTCACGTTCCCAGAACATTAAGAAACAATGTTCTTCTGTGGGAATGTCAGTACTTCCGCATAACCTTTTCTGCAGGTTTCCTCATGGTTCTATTTAAAGTCAAGTTCTCAGAACATTATGAAAATGTTCCATAAAAGCCACAATAAAACATTAGTAACGTTCAAAGAACATCCTAAGAATGTTATTTAAAAACATAAACATTCTGTTCCCCAGGCACTGAAGATGTGGATGTTGATTAAGACAGCCCCCCGCACCTCTCTGATTCAGAGGGGTTGGGTTAAATGTGGAAAACACATTTCAGTTGAATACATTCAGTTGGACAACTGACTAGGTATCCCCCTTTCTCAGCATTATAAGAATCTTTTAAAGATAAATACACAACGCAGAGACAGAGTACGAGAGGTCAAGAGGATGAGAAGTCAATAGAATTAACGATCAATGGAAATAGTGTTTTTTCTGCAATATGGAATTATTTTTTAATGGGTCAGAGACATAGGAGGAATTTGTCTACACACTGAGCCTGAAATAGGATACTTGTTATTTGGCCATTGGCCCAGTCGCACTGCACGGCCATTGGCCCAGTCGCACTGACTTCTAATTGGTCAACCACAGGCTAGGTCTGGGTTATAAAACTAGATCCTGTCCCTTTGTTCTGTGGGGATAATCACAGGAAAGAACCACAGGAGAGAATGGCTAGAAAGAAGCTTTTTCAGGCCACTTTTCTCTCTGTAATTGATTATGGTGACTTGTTGTAAATGCATGCAGCCTCCTCTGTCTTCCAGTGACTGGACACTGTTTATCATGCATCCTTGTGCTTTATTACAAATGCCAAGTCCCTCACCCACCATTGCACATTGTACCAAATGGTAGGTTGGACCATTTTATATTTATATGCGCAGAAAGATACATTTATATGTGTTCATCTACAAAGCCCTTTTGGGTAAACTCCCTCTTTACCTGTGTAGTCTGGTCTCCTTCACCACCAGCAGTTACCATACCCGGACTGCTAGGTGGTTGCTACTTAAAGTCTCCAGGACATTCACAGTATTAGACAAGACTGCCTTCTTGTGCACCAAACGCATGGAATAATCTACAATCCATGCTTCATCTAGATATGTTAGTGCCACTGAATTAATTTAAAATATTGATGGGAGACTGTTACAGAGGAGTGTAAATGTTTTTTTAGGCTGGGTCATGTTGTTGTATTGTATTGTTGTATGTTTTAATTCTGTAATGCATTGATTGTTGCTGCCTTCTTGGCCAGGTCTCCCTTGAAAAAGAGACTCTGGGTCTCAATGGGCTTTTCCTGGTTAAATAAAGGTTAAATAAAACATTTTAAAGGGATCACTGGAGAGCATCACTGAGGACAGGGGAGAACGACCATCTACTTCCAATCATGATTTGTCCTATTTGAATAAACCTATTTTCCTCCCCTATTTTGCTTTGGGGTCTGTGTTATTATTATTTATCCATGGGCTAAAAAAAAACACTTAAAAAATGTTAGCTGACATGGACTAGATGATCTGGTATGTAATGACTGACATTACATGAGGAAAACTGATGATGCACTACCCAATTTCTAAATTGCACCAAGTGCAATCTACTATAACAACTTTCAAGAGTCTGTTGAAAGCCGGACTGAGTTCCTTAAAAATACATGTAAAAAAAACACTAATTGGCCACACTTGATCTTAATGAGTGATTGTTTCCTTTTGAAGTTTCCATTTGAATAGACTGAAATGAACAGCTTTGTATGAGTTATAAAAAAAAGATAGCATGCTTGCTACATCCTGGTGGTGCAGTGGACTAATGCCATGGAGCAAATTAATTTATGTGTCCTATCTGTTCAAAACAGTTAACCTAAGTATCCCAGGAAAACTTTCAAGGAATCACAGTAAAACATTCTCAGAACCTCCCTGCTACCTAAAGATGTACATTCCCAGAAGAGGTTTATTTTTCACTTACGTTTAGAAAAAGTTGAGTTTTACCGGTTTTTACCGGTTTTACCAGAACCAATGGGAAACCAAAAATGGACCTTCTGACAACTTCCAAAGACCCAAATGTGCTGGCTGGGGAGACTGAGATGGCCATTGCAAAATATTGATTTTCTGGTCAATTAACATTTTTTGGGGGGGGGGATTTCTGGTGTGTGCAAAAACCCACCACTGATAAGCGTGGCCAAAGAGCTTGATATTCGTGTCACATGACCATAGCACCGGTTCCAATCAAAGTGCCAATGCAGTGGCAACCCGTCATTTAGGGAGTTTTGAGCCCCACCTGTTTAGCAAAAGAAAACAAATCTGTTTGCAAACAATGTAATAAAAAACTAATTTGAGTCAATAAAGCTGCATACAAACATGGTCTCTTTTTGTAAGGCAGCTCCAAAATGCAGGTGTTTCATCCTAGCTCAATGCTTTCTGTAGTGGTGGGGCAGCCAGCAGAAAATACAGAGCATAGGGGTTGATAATGTTCACGGCAAAATCTATGGGTAGAGCTCGAAAATTCAAGCCCCTTGGGTGCTGCCATAGATTTACATTGGAAGTGCCCATCCAAGAAGGCTCAAGGTCAATGGCCACAGATAAAATTATGTCAAATCATGTTATATCTACCGTAGCTTTGATTGGACATGTCAGCATCATACTTTCACAATCTTAGCTAGCAAGCTAGACAAGCAGTCATCATCATGAATCAAGTCGATAATCTACCGGCAAATCCTTTTCAAACCTTGTCATATAAAGATAAATTATAGATTAAAACATACTCATCGGCCATTGGACATAAACATTACACAACAAGTTTGAAATCGCTAATTCAACAATGAGTGGTTAGGAAGGAATCGGTGGCTAACTGCAAGTGTTGCAAAGCAATCACTAGCCTGCTATTCAGTAGAGAGGGTGTGTGGTCCAAGTCTGGGGTCTCTTTTCCAAGCTTAAAAGGATAAACATTCACATTCAACACCATGGGCCAGAAAATGTTGAATACATCTGCTATGCTGTCAATCCAGCATGACTTCTGCCGTGCTCAAAACAACTGGAATCTCTGAAATTGGAAATCTCAGACGTCTGTGAGTTCAAGACAACTGGGAACTCGAAGAAAAAAAAGAGCTCCGAAAGGGAAAATACATTTTGAACAGTAATCCAACTCGGAGTTCCAAGTCGGGAACTCTGGCCTCTTTCTGGGGATCACTGACGTCATGATTCAACCTTTTTTTTCTCGATTTCCCAGTTGTCTTGAAAGCACCATAAATCCAAATAATGCCAGACTTTGATGACAAATTTTGATGACAAAATTTGCCCACAGAAAGACTGCCGCGCCACCTTCCTGTTCAAGTGAGCACAGCACAACAAGGTGATTTCAAAAACATCTTGTACGCTGCTGCATAAATTATGTAATATGCCAGGGAGATATGTATACTGTAGCTAAGAAAGTAATACTAAGTGTATGTTGTATAGTAAGTTTCCCATGTGCCTCACCCTAATAACTTGGTTCCTTTCCCCCACATAACTTAGCCTACTGTGCTGACTTGGTGGTGCACATGTAGCCTATAGCCTGTTTTAAAGAAATTACATCATCGAATATTGTAAGAGCTTTCATTGTCTGCTTATATGCCCCCTTTATTTATCCTATGGTTCCTACTTGGTGTACAGGGAGAGTACTGTCAGAACAGCCCAAAGTTATGAATTCTGTCGCTGTACATTTGAAAAGTGCTGAACAAATAGTTATATTGACTGCGTCCATCTTAGCTTGCTCATTAATGTCTTAATCGAAATTATGAATTGCCTCTTACCTGCTCATCATTCCATTATGCCATAGTTTGTACATCTAAATTGTCAGTAGAAACCACATTGGTTAAAGTAAGTCACCAATATCAGCTATGTTTTTTAAAAAGGCAGTAAAAATACAAATACATGTTTTTGTTTCACCTTTATTTAACCAGGTAGACTAGTTGAGAATAAGTTCTCATTTACAACTGCAACCTGGCCAAGATAAAGCAAAGCAGTGAGACACAAACAGCAACACAGAGTTACCCATGGAATAAACAAACATACAGTTAATAATACAATAGAAAAATAAATACAAATTATATTAATAATAATTAATTAATTAAAAATTAAAAAGTCTATATACAGTGTGTGCAAATGAGGTAGGATAAGGGAGGTAAAGGCAATAAATAGGCCATAGTGTCGAAATAATGACAATAAAGCAATTAAACACTGGGGTGATAGATGTGCAGAAGATGAATGTGCAAGTAGAGATGCTGGGGTGCAAAGGAGCGAAATAAATAAATAACAGTATGGGGATGAGGTAGATGGAAGGGCAATTTACAGATGGGCTATGTACAGGTGCAGTGATCTGTGAGCTGCTCTGACAGCTGATGCTTAAAGTTAGTGAGGGATATATGAGTCTCCAGCTTCAGTGATTTTTGCAGTTCGTTCCAGTCATTGTCAGCACAGAACTGGAAAGAAAGGTGGCCAAAGGAGGAATAGTCTTTGGGGGTGACCAGTGAAATATACCTGCTGGAGCACGTGCTACGGGTGGGTGCTGCTATGGTGACCAGTGAGCTGAGATAAGGCGGGGCTTTACCGAGCAAAGTCTTATAGATGACCTGGAGCCAATGGGTTTGGCGACGAATCTGAAGCGAGGGCCAGCCAACGAGAGCATACAGGTCACAGTGGTGGGTAGTATATGGGGCTTTGGTGACAAAACGGATGGCACTGTGATAGACTGCATCCAATTGCTGAGTAGAGTGTTGGAGGCTATTTTGTAAATTACATCGCCAAAGTCAAGGATCGGTAGGATAGTCCGTTTTACGAGGGTATGTTTGGCAGCATGAGTGAAGGATGCTTTTTTGCGAAATAGGAATCCGATTCTAGATTTAATTTTGGATTGGAGATGCTTAATGTGAGTCTGGAAGGAGTCTAACCAGGAGTCTAACCAGACACCTAGGTATTTGTAATTGTCCACATATTCTAAGTCAGAACCATCCAGAGTAGTGATGCTGGACAGGCGGGCAGGTGCGGGCAGCAATTGGTTGAAGAGCATGCATTTAGTTTTACTTGCATTTAAGAGCAGTGTTAAGGGTGCCCCCGTTTAGGTCACCTAACAGCACAAACTCTGAAGATAGATGGGGGGCAATCTATTCACATATGGTGGGGCAGAAGGTGGTCTATAGCAAGCGGCAACATTGAGAGACTTGTTTCTAGAAAGATGGATTTGTAAAATTGTTTGGGCACAGACCTGGATAGTAAGACAGAACTCTGCAGGCTATCTCTGCAGTAGATTGCAACTCCGCCCCCTTTGGCAGTTCTATCTTGTTGGAAAATGTTGTAGTTAGGGATGGAAATGTCAGGGTTTTTGGTGGTCTTCCTAAGCCAGGATTCATACATGGATAGGACATCTGGGTTGGCAGAGTGTGCTAAAGCAGTGAATAAAACAAACTTAGGCAGGATGCTTCTGATGTTAACATGCATGAAACCAAGGCTTTTACGGTTACAGAAGTCAACAAATGAGAGCGCCTGGGGAATTGGAGTGGAGCTAGGCACTGCAGGGCCTGGAATAACTTCTACATCACCAGAGGAACAGAGGAGGAGTAGGATAAGGGTACAGCTAAAGGATATAAGAACTGGTTGTCTAGTACATTCGGAACAGAGAGTAGAAGGAGCAGGTTTCTGGGCACGGTAGAATAGTTTCAATGCGTAATGTACAGAAAAAGGTATGGTAGGATGTGAATACAGTGGAGGTAAACCTAGGCATTGAGTGACGATGAGAGAGATATTGTCTCTAGAAACATAATTTAAACCAGGTGAGGTCACCTCATGTGTGGGAGGTGGAACTAAAGGGTGAGCTAAGGCATACTGAGCAGGGCTAGAGGCTCCACGGTGAAATAAGACAATAATCACAAACCATGCATAGCCGAGTGATCATAATGGTTCAGTGAGTAGCTAAGCAGGCTGGAGACAAGGCGATTCAGACAGCTAGCAGGCCAGGGATAGCAAGCTAGCAGAAGAGCCTTAGAGGGACGTTGCGATGAAAGAAGTCTGTTGTAGCCCCCTCATGCAGTTACGTCAGCAGACCAGCCGAGATGGATCAGCAGGGCTCCATGTAGTAAAAGGGTCCAGGCCAATTGGCAAAATAGGTATAGTGGCCCAAGAAATTGTCCGATGGGCCTCTTGAGCTAACAGTCCGATATGCTCTAGACAGCTAGCGGTCCACGGCTATCAGGCTAGCAGATGGGCTATTCAGGGGATGTCGCGATTGGGGTGCCTGTTGAAAAAACCCCTCGAGCAGATTACGTCGGTAGCATAGGCTAGCTCCAGGCTAATTGGTGCTTGCTTCGGGACAGAGACGTTAGCCATGAGTTTACACTCAGATAGCAGCTAGCTAGCTGCGAGGATCCAGGTGAAAAGGTTCAGAGCTTGCGGTAGGAATCCGGAGATATGGAGAAAAATAAGTCTGATATACTCTGGTTTGAATCGCGCTGTGTAGACTGGCAAGAGTTGTCTGGGCTAAAGGTTAGCTGATGTCCGCTAGCAGTGGTTAACTGACTAGTCGCTAGTAGCTAGTTAGCTGGCCAGCTTCTGTTGGGGTTTCCGGTTCTGAAGTAAAGAAAATAACAGATCCATACCACATTGGGTGAGGCGGATTGCAGAAGAGTATGTTGAAGTTGAGGTTAAGAAAAATATACAAAATATAAGCGAAGAAAAAATATATAAAAAGATTTATACACGGGACATGACAAGACGAAGACAAAAGACGTCTGACTGCTACACCATCTTGGATGCTTTTAGAAATGAGGCTGAATGAACTGTTTCACTGCCAGATAAGGCTCTGCTGACAGCCAGGTGTGGCGGTGGTAAGGATTTACTCCATGGTGCTGAAAAGAAAGCTCTGCTGTTGGGACAGCTGTATGTAGGGCCTAACTGTTTGTGGGCACCATTTGTCACCGTTATAGTACAATTCCTGTATTGTTTAGTGTTGTGTTGTGTAGTGGCGTTGCTGACATGCTAAAATCGGCACTGTGCCAATGTCATTTTGCAAACTCAAGGCGGTGCTATGGTCAGATGACCATATATATACCATATATATATCGAGTTTCAATAGCTCTTACAGAACGCTTGCCATGACTATGAAAATTGCAGCTTCAAAATCGTCAGTCAGCGGCGCAGCGGTCAAAGCCACTGCATCTCAGTGCTAGAGTCGTCACTACAGACACCCTGGTTCGAATCCATGCTGTATCACAACCGGCCGTGATTGGGAGTCCCATAGGGCGGCGCACAATTGGCCCAGCTCTGTCCGGTGTAGGCTATCATTGTAAAAAAAGTTAAATCAAAACAGTTTTACTCCTTAGCCCTATGTTTCATGATGACAGTTTGAACGACCTCAAAGACACCCAAAATGTACAATTAAATCTACTGTAGTTGCGACTTTGTATCTAAATAATGATTGACACTTTTAATACATGATTTAGTACATACTTTTTACGTCGCGAGCATGCAATACAATCAAATAAAACATGCACCTCACCCGATCACGTATAGCAGCACACAGATCTGAAAAACTCTAAATGAGATTCCCAATTTTCTGTTTTCAGCGATGACATATTTTTCTGTTTTAAAATTAAGGAAACCGAGGAAAAAGATTCTCCAAGTCAATTCGCCCATATTCCTGTCACCAGACTTCGACAGCCGGGTGACTGCGCGTGTGAGAATGACAGCACTGAAGTCAGTGGCAATTGCATGGGCTATCATTAGTCAATTTATAAGAGGCTACTGCCATTCCAATGACCTAGCCCTAGGATAACCTACCATGAAAGCTGTTTAAGTTTCTGCTTTTTCTGCAAAAATAATTAATAATTATAATTCCTAGGTCTGATCTCAGATCAGCTAACATTAACAGGTTATTCTAGGAATTAATATATTTCATAACTGCCTATCTCAAACATGACCCTCACCCACTACTATCTCTAGACTTCATCACTAAAAGAGTGCTGTTTTAATGCACTTTATTTCTGTCAATAAGCATTTAGAATATCTCTAGGTATAGACTAAAACAACATTAATTCGTACAAGCTATCAAATATTAACAAGAGCAGCACTCTGCTGGTCTGGGCTGGTAAAATAATTTTTTTAATGGAGTAGCTAATAAGAGCGAAAGTAAAAATAGATCCTGGGTAGGTTACCCGACACTGGTTAGAGTGGAGTGGGGTTGTGAGAGTTATTTCCTCACACCTTGGATTGAAATGTGGGCCAGGATAGGGCTGGCCCAGTCTGCATAATAACCTAAGCAATATGGTGTTAGGTCTAATTAATACAAAAACATTGTGCTAATTAGGCCTAGCCCGTGTGTGTGTGTGTGTGTGTGTGTGTGTGTGTGTGTGTGTGTGTGTGTGTGTGTGTGTGTGTGTGTGTGTGTGTGTGTGTGTGTGTGTGTGTGTGTGTGTGTGTGTGTGTGTGTGTGTGTGTGTGTGTGTGTGTGTGTGTGTGTGTGTGTGTGTGTGTGTGTGTGTAATATGATATTGCAGACTGCTGGACTGGGTCACCTGAATTGCAGTACCATCTCAATCAGTCTCATTTCATTTATAGGCTATAATCCTTTTCACAACAATATTTCTCACACAAAATACTATTGTAAATCTCCCAGACAGTCCCAGACTAATTTCAGAATCAACTACTTCCACAGACTGGGGTTGAAAGATACTGTAGACCATTGGAGATGTTAGGGGTCACAGGCTGCTCTTCTCATGCTCTGTGGGCAAAAGTTTTGAGGTCAGGTTCAGTTCATGAGTGTACTACAGACATTTAAGGAGTTCAATTCTCATTCTGTAGCATGTATGGACTATGTGGGCTCCTCCTCAGGTTGCCAACACTGTATTGATTACTTTAGCTGGAAAGGTCACTGCATATGTTGAAAAGCTTTTATACAGGCTGCTTGTGTCAGCTAATTTCTGTGTGGTAGTAATCCTGTTTTATGAGGGGAATGGAAGTTTAGGCAATCCTATTTCAGATTCAAGTGTAAGATAATACAGTCCTACACTACAAGGCCAAAATGATGTGGACACCTCTTCAAATTAGTGGATTCGGCTATTTCAGCCACACCCATGGATGACAGGTGTAAAAAACAAAATTGAGCACACAGCCATGCAATCTCCATAGACAAACATTGGCAGTAGTATGGCCTGTCCTGAAGAGCTCAGTAACTTTAAATGTGGCACCGTCATGGGATGCCACCTTTCCTACAAGTCAGTTCATCAAATTTCTTCCCAGTCAACTTTAAGTACTGTTATTGTGAAGTGGAAACGTTTAGGAGCAACAACAGCTCAGCTGTGAAGTGGTAGGCCACACAAGCTCACAGAACAGGACCACCGAGTGCGGAGGCACGTAACGCATAAAATCGTATGTCCTCGGTTGCAACACTCACCACTGAGTTCCAAATTGCCTCTGGAAGCAACATCAGCACAAGAACTGTTTGTAGGGAGCTTCATGAAGTGGGTTTCCATTTCCGAGCAGCCGCACACAAGCCTAAGATCACCATGCACAATACCAAGCGTCGGCTGGAGTGGTATAAAGCTTGCGGAATAATGGTCTGGGTATCAGGTTTAAGGTAAGACCCAGATGCAAACCATGTTGAATAAACAATCATTTAATGATCCAATAGGGACAGGTAATAGACAGGTCAAGGCAGGCAGGGATCAGTAACCAGAGGTGAGGCAACGGTACCGAACGGCAGTCAGGCTCAGGGTCAGGTTAAGCAGAGGTCAAAAATCCAGCGGAGGGCAAAGGTACAGGTCTGTAGGTAGGCTCAGGCAGAGTGGTCAGGCAGGCGGGCTTGGAGTCAGGACAGGCAAGGGTCAAAACCAGGAGGGCCAGAAAAAAGAGACTTGGAAAAAGCAGGCGCTGAGAAACTAAAGCTGGTTGACTTGACAAATTGGCAAAGGACAAGCAGAGAATTCAGGAATATATACACAGGGGATAATGGGGAAGATGGGCGACACTTGGAGGGGGGTGGAGACAATCACAAGGACAGGTGAAAAAGATCAGGGTGTGACACTGGGGCTGTTTTTCATGGTAGGCCCTTACCTGTTTCAGCATGACAATGCCCCCTTGCACAAAGTGAGGACCATACAGACGTGGTTTGTCGAAATAGGTGTGGAAGAACTTGACTGGCCTGCACAGAGCCCTGACCTCAACCGCATGGAACACTTTTGGGATGAATTGGAACACCGACTGGGAGACAGGCCTAATCACCCAACATCAGTGCCCGACCTCACTAATGCTCTTGAGACTGAATGGATGCAAGTCCCCGCAACAATGCTCCAACATCTAGTGGAAAGCCTTCCCAGAACAGTGTAGTCTGTTAAAGTAGCAAAAGGGGGACCAACTCCATATTAATTCCCATGATTTTGGAATGAGATGTTCAATGAACAGGTGTCCACATACTCTTGGCCATGTAGTGTATTTCAAAAAAACACCACATAGCCTAGTCTGGTGTAAAGTGACAAAGTAAAAATACTTTTAAGTACTACTTAAGTTGTCTTTTGGGGTATCTTTACTTTTACTCCACTACACTCTTAGAAAAAAGGGTGCTTTCTAGAACCTAAAAGGGTTCTTCATCCGAAGAACACTTTTGGAACCCTTTTTCTAAGAGTGTACATTCCTAAAGAAAATATATACTTTTTACCATACAATTTTCCTGACACCCACTCATTACATTTAGAATGCTCAGGCTAGACAGCAATCCTGACCGGTTGCATCACCGCCTGGTATGGCAACTGCTCAGCATCTGACCGTAAGTCACTACAGAGGGTTGTGCGTACGGTCCAGTACATCACTGAGGCCAAGTTTCCTGCCATCCAGGATCTATATAATAGGAGGTGTCAGAGGAAAGCCCATAAAATTGTCAGAGACTCCAGTCCCCCAAGTCATAGACAGTGTTCTCTGCTAACGCACGGCAAGCGGTACCAGAGCACCAAGTCTCGGACCAAAAGGCTCCTTAACAGCTTCTACCCCAAAGCAATAAGACTGTTGACAATTAATCAAATGGCCACCGGACTATTACATTGACCCACCCCCTCCATTTGTTTTGTACACTGCTGCTAATCTCTGTTTATTATATATGCAGTCACTTCACCCCTACCTACATGTACAAATTACAAAATAACATGTACCCTCACACACTGACTCGGTACCGGTTCGCCATGTATATAGCCTCGTTATTGTTATGTTATTGTGTTACTTTTTATTATTTTTTACTTTAGTTTATTTGATAAATATTTTCTTAACTCTTGAACTGCACTGTTGGTTAAGGGCTTGTAAGTAAGCATTTCATGGTAAGGTCTGCACTTGTATTCGGCGCATGTGACAAATCAAGTTTGATTTGACTTGATTTGAATATGTTCCAATTCCAAACCTATTAATATAACGCATTACCTCTGATGTGGCTGACTCACTAAACACAAATACTGCATTTGTAAATTGTGTCTGAGTGTTGGAGTGTGCTAGTTTGGGACAAGTCTTTTTAGCTAACATTCCATTATTTTCCACTTAATGTAATTTGGCAAAGAGACTGGCATTCCAGCAATCTCAACGTTCAATATGCAGCTGAATTTACACTGCAGTTGCTGATTGGTAGTTGGAAACAATATTCATATTGTCCGTATATAATTTGAAGAACAATAATAAACAATACCTTTGCAACCTGCTATGGTCATTCCCTTGTGAGAACCCACTGGGCACACACTGGTTGAATCAACGTTGTTTCCAAGTAATTTCAATGACTTGTAAGAATCCCACCGTACCTTCTCCGCTATGCAATCTGGTTTCCGAGCCGGTCATGGGTGCACCTCAGCCACACTCAAGGTACTAAACGACATCATAACCGCCATCGATAAAAGACAGTACTGTGTAGCCGTCTTCATCGACCTTGCCAAGGCTTTCGACTCTGTCAATCACCATATTCTTATCAGCAGACTCAGTAGCCTCGGTTTTTCGGATGACTGCCTTGCCTGGTTCACCAATTACTTTGCAGACAGAGTTCAGTGTGTCAAATCGGAGCGTAAGCTGCTCAAATAGCTGATGCTTAAAGTTAGTGAGGGAGATATGTCTCCAACTTCAGTGATTTTTGCAATTCGTTCCAGTAATTGGCAGCAGAGAACTGGAAGGAAAGGTGGCCAAAGGAGCTGTTGGCTTTGGGGATGACCAGTGAGATATACCTGCTGGAGTGTGTGCTACGGGTGGGTGTTATGGTGACCAGTGAGCTGAGAATAAGGCAGGGCTTTACCTAGCAAAGACTTATAGATGACCTGGAGCCAGTGGGTCTGGCAACGAATATGTAGTGAGAGCCAGCCGACGAGAACATACAGGTCGCAGTGGTGGGTGGTATATGGGGCTTTGGTGACAAAACGGATGTGTCATCACAACTTTTGGAGATATTTCAATTTCGATTTTGTGGTAAATTGATCAAATTCTTTGAAAATGTGAAAAAGTTGTAGATATAGTCCAATGAAGTTAGATCTATAATTGTTGTTTTTAAAATACCTTAAGATAAATAATCCACTTGTTTAAAGAGAAAGATGTTGATATTTTTTCGTAATGTTATGTGTTTCTACCTGTCATTTAGACAATGACTATCCCAGTTAGCACTAGTTTATGCTAACTTGCTAGCTAGCAACTTCACTAGCAGATTGTCTGAGGTAAAATACATTATAAAGATAACGTAATTTAATTGCAGTTGTAAAAGTTTCCAATAGGGACTGATACCTTTACAGTTAATGTTACTTTATAGCCTTTTAGCTATTTTACACAGCATTTTGTGTCATATAGTTTCACCATAGGGATGGTGCCAGGTTTCCTCCAGATGTGACGCTTGGTATTCAGGCCAATAGTTCAATCTTGGTTTCATCAGACCAGAGAATCTTGTTTCTCATGGTCTGAGAGTCTTTAGGTGCCTTTTGGCAAAGTCCAAGAGGGCTGTCATGTGCCTTTTACTGAGGAGTAGCTTCTGCCTGGCCACACTACCATAAAGACCTGATTGATGGAGTGCTGCAGAGATGGCTGTCCTGCTGGAAGGTTCTCCCATCTCCACAGAGGAACTCTGGAGCTCTGTCAGAGTAACCATCGGGTTCTTGGTCCCTCCTCTCCCGATTGCTCAGTTTTTTGTCGAGTGGCCAGCTCTAGGAAGAGACTTGGTGGTTCCAAACTTATTCCATTTAAGAATGATGGAGGCCACTGTGCTCTTGGGGACCTTCAATGCTGCAGACATTTTTGGTACCTTGCCCCCTTTCTCTGCGACTTGACACAATGCTGTCTCGGGGCTCTACAGACAATTCCTTCGATCTCATGTCTTGGTTTTTGCTATGACATGCACTGTCAACTGAGACCTTATATAGACAGGTGTGTGCCTTTCCAAATCATGTCCAATCAATTGAATTTACCACAGGTGGACTCCAATTAAGTTGTAGAAACATCTCAAGGATGATCAATGGAAACAGGATGCATCTGAGCTCAATTTCAAGTCTCATAGCAAAGGGTCTGAATACTTAAGTAAATAAGGCATTTCTGGGGTTTTTTGTTTACTTTTTTTGTCAATTACTGTTTTCACTTTGTCATTATGGGATATTTATTTAATCAAGTTTAGAATAAGGCTGTAATGTAATAAAATGTGAAAAAAAGTCCAGGGGACTGAATACTTTCCAGAGGCACTGTAGATGTCTGCAAATAATAAATAATCCAGCACCCTCCTGGGACAAACTACTTCCAGCACAGGTGTTGGTCGCCTAAATTCACAAGTAGGCTAGGCCTAATATATAGGCTAGCATACAAATTGTGGATTATAGCCCCAGCCTATGAACAACATTCAAATTTACAGTCTTCACTGTTCCCTTCCGCTAGCTTCTCCACTGGCCTTTCAGTAAAAAAAAAGAAAAAAAAGAGGAAAGAAGCACCTTGCTCTTTGATTTAAAAAATATATATATATATATTTGTATTATGAACACAAATACAAAAAAAACCTTGCTCTTGCTCGCTGGATAAAAAAATTAGGCTAGTGTTCACGAGCTTCTTTGGTGTGAGGTGATCACATAGGCTGGTGGTAAAAATGCAATAAACGGGAATGCTTTGTTCTCCCCACACTCTACGTTCCTAGCCCACGCCCAATGTTTACAATGAAATGTATGTCAGAATGCCTAATGTTAGAATGTGATTGCTGGTAAAGTGACATAAGTTGCAAGGAGTGAAATGCACAGTAATAGTTAAACAGAGACGGCAAGCAGGCTGTGTGCCCCTGGCTGTCAGCAAATAAAATAATGTAATTGTGCTGCCTGGCAATTATATGTATAGCATTTACTTTCTCAAGTATGGCAATTGAGTCCTTTTCCCACCATTGTTAGGCTACTTGAGTACATTCAAATGTATACTTTTACTCTAGTATTTTACTGGGTGACTTTCAGATGAGTAATTTTCTATTAAGTTAACTTTACTTTTACTTGTTCAACCATCAGTGGGCTGAAAACTTTTTCCGTACAGCTGCCAGTTTGTTTTTAGCTTTTGTCAACAGGGGGCAGCAAAGGCTCATTAATAGGAGTTCAGGTACAGAACTACATTTTGCAGTAGCTTGCTGGTACTGTAACTAAATTCAAATCGTAGTAGTATTCAGCAGCTATCTGGACCGACAATAATTTTTTGTATATATAAAAATAAAATATGTAAGCAATAATGTTCTTGCTTATTCCCACTTGAAAGTGTTAAATAGTAAATTACTAACTGATAGCATACTACCCAAAGTGATCAGTCTTGCCATTGTAGTTAATTCCCCTAGCTTGTTGTAGAGGACAATTTGGGAAATGGGAGGCTAGGAATACAGCAGTTATTCACAGCCATGTCATGTAGACCAGCTGCCTTTTCACAGAATCTTATTGTAATTAGCCACACATTGCCCTTTGGTGGGCTAAGTAAGCTATCAATTGTCAGTAACCATGGTACCCTAAATTAAGTAATTTTTAAAATTACAATGAAACCCATCAAAGCACTTGAATCTCCAGCTTTTGCTTTAAACCAGTGGTAAGTAATACCTCAAAGGATTTAGCATATATATATAAAGGTTTAATTAAATAGCATTGTTTCATTACAAGTGTGACAATATACTATGTTTCTTACACATTGTCAAACACACCTCATGTAATCAATTTAAGATCCATTGTATTATTGTTTGTATAATAACATCAAAGCTGTGAAAGGAAACTGAATACAAAATAAACTAAAAACCTTTATGGCTTCAAGAATTGAAAAATATATTTGGTAACTTTTGAAAAAAGCAGGGGAAACTTAAGGTCCTCCCCTGAGACGCAGCACAAGATGGAGGGTGGATTCTTTCTGGATGTTGTAGTCTGAGAGGGTGCGGCCATCTTCTAGCTGCTTGCCGGCAAAGATCAGCCTCTGCTGGTCTGGGGGGATGCCCTCCTTGTCCTGGATCTTGGCCTTCACGTTCTCAATGGTGTCGCTTGGCTCAACCTCGAGGGTGATGGTCTTGCCTGTCAGGGTCTTCACGAAGATCTGCATGCCTCCCCTGAGACGCAGCACAAGATGGAGGGTGGATTCTTTCTGGATGTTGTAGTCTGAGAGGGTGCGGCCATCTTCTAGCTGCTTGCCGGCAAAGATTAGCCTCTGCTGGTCTGGGGGGATGCCCTCCTTGTCCTGGATCTTGGCCTTCACATTCTCAATGGTGTCGCTTGGCTCAACCTCGAGGGTGATGGTCTTGCCTGTCAGGGTCTTCACGAAGATCTGCATGCCTCCCCTGAGACGCAGCACAAGATGGAGGGTGGATTCTTTCTGGATGTTGTAGTCTGAGAGGGTGCGGCCATCTTCTAGCTGCTTGCCGGCAAAGATCAGCCTCTGCTGGTCTGGGGGGATGCCCTCCTTGTCCTGGATCTTGGCCTTCACATTCTCAATGGTGTCGCTTGGCTCAACCTCGAGGGTGATGGTCTTGCCTGTCAGGGTCTTCACGAAGATCTGCATGCCTCCCCTGAGACGCAGCACAAGATGGAGGGTGGATTCTTTCTGGATGTTGTAGTCTGAGAGGGTGCGGCCATCTTCTAGCTGCTTGCCGGCAAAGATCAGCCTCTGCTGGTCTGGGGGGATGCCCTCCTTGTCCTGGATCTTGGCCTTCACGTTCTCAATGGTGTCGCTTGGCTCAACCTCGAGGGTGATGGTCTTGCCTGTCAGGGTCTTCACGAAGATCTGCATGCCTCCCCTGAGACGCAGCACAAGATGGAGGGTGGATTCTTTCTGGATATTGTAGTCTGAGAGGGTGCGGCCATCTTCTAGCTGCTTGCCGGCAAAGATCAGCCTCTGCTGGTCTGGGGGGATGCCCTCCTTGTCCTGGATCTTGGCCTTCACGTTCTCAATGGTGTCGCTTGGCTCAACCTCAAGGGTGATGGTCTTGCCTGTCAGGGTCTTCACGAAGATCTGCATGCCTCCCCTGAGACGCAGCACAAGATGGAGGGTGGATTCTTTCTGGATATTGTAGTCTGAGAGGGTGCGGCCATCTTCTAGCTGCTTGCCGGCAAAGATCAGCCTCTGCTGGTCTGGGGGGATGCCCTCCTTGTCCTGGATCTTGGCCTTCACGTTCTCAATGGTGTCGCTTGGCTCAACCTCAAGGGTGATGGTCTTGCCTGTCAGGGTCTTCACGAAGATCTGCATGCCTCCCCTGAGACGCAGCACAAGATGGAGGGTGGATTCTTTCTGGATGTTGTAGTCTGAGAGGGTGCGGCCATCTTCTAGCTGCTTGCCGGCAAAGATCAGCCTCTGCTGGTCTGGGGGGATGCCCTCCTTGTCCTGGATCTTGGCCTTCACGTTCTCAATGGTGTCGCTTGGCTCAACCTCGAGGGTGATGGTCTTGCCTGTCAGGGTCTTCACGAAGATCTGCATGCCTCCCCTGAGACGCAGCACAAGATGGAGGGTGGATTCTTTCTGGATGTTGTAGTCTGAGAGGGTGCGGCCATCTTCTAGCTGCTTGCCGGCAAATATCAGCCTCTGCTGGTCTGGGGGGATGCCCTCCTTGTCCTGGATCTTGGCCTTCACGTTCTCAATGGTGTCGCTTGGCTCAACCTCAAGGGTGATGGTCTTGCCTGTCAGGGTCTTCACGAAGATCTGCATCTTTGCACCTGAAACAGAGTGAACAATCAGTTAATTATAACAATAATGCAAATTATATGTCCCTATTGAATTAGTTTACCACTCAATACTAATGTCCATTGTTAACACAAAGTGAAGTAACACCTCAAACTTGTTATCCTGGTGCCAATAACTTTTAATTTAATGTATTTGCCATTATGCAAGCTCAAATCCTATTAGGTGTTCTAGCATGCATTTGCATATATCGGTGTAGTAACTCAATATGCCTTTGCACTCCTAAACGTGATTTAAGACTTTTACACGGTCAATGCTATATAAAAAAAAAACGTAGTCAACTCTGTTCATAACAGATTTTAGCTTCTGGAACAGAACTTTAAGATAAAATGTTACGTCGATGAGAACGTGTAAAATGTAATCCAAAATAAATCTTCTCCCACTGGACTTGGATGTGTCACATTTATACATCCGGTGAAATATCTGTCTCTTTGTTCTCTGTGGCGTAACGCTAACCGTTTGGATTCCGTACCGACGCCATCTTCCCCACCACTAACTAGTGTGCCCTGTGTTCACCTGGCTAGCGAAGCAGCATAAAAATGGGGGAGAAAACTAACAGTCGCTACGGCTAACAAACTTCCAGGGATAAATATTACCCGAAAACGATCACTTGTACAATTGAGGCCTAAAAAAAAAAAAAAAATGGTTAAGGCACAAAAATTAAATATTTTGTGAGGTTAGAGCGAAACACGGTTGTTCTAACGTTACCGGAATGGTGTTGAACAACCGTGTTTCGCTCTTCCCTCACTATTTATTTTGTTGTGCCTTACTCATTAAAAAAAAGCAAGTAAATCCAGCACATTAGTTAACTAACAAAATACTATCTGTATTTTTTTTCAACGCTAAACTTCGACATATTAAATCAGTGTACTTACGATTGACTTCAGAGAAAACTTCACAAAACTCTCTTTAAAGATGTCTTCTTGCTTCTACGTTTAATATAGTTCATGTATTGTATTTATACAAAGAAAACGTTGTGACGTAGAAAGCGTCATGTGACAATATCCATCCGCTATTGAAAACATAGTCCGTTCTGTAACCTGTACATTTACGATTTACATTGCATTAATCAATTTCGACTGCAATAAATATTCATATTATAACACATATACAAATTCTCGATTAGGACAAGGTGATTTAAAAACATTACTCGCGGCGGAGTCACATTTATCTGCTGTGTGCTGAGATTTCTCTAGAAATTGCTGGAACGATCTACGTGAAGAACCCATCCTCCGAATCTGTGATTGGACGCTTGTTTGTCTGAATAACATTTACAACATTACATTTAAGTCATTTAGCAGACGCTCTTATCCAGAGCGACTTACAAATTGGATATACAACGATTGGTGGATGCTAATGTATCGCTGCCTTGGAATGTGAATGTTTTCAAACTTGTCTGACGGTACCATGAACTTTCCAAACAACACTGATATGAAAAACAAAATGTTTTGTGTCATTTCCGATCAACTGTAAAAACAGTTTGACGCTCAAATTATTATTTGCCCTGTTCAGTGTTGGGGGATTATTGATGAAACAATGGAAACTTTTTAGACAATATGTACTGTCTGTCTCATATCCTCCTATTGATATAGGCCTACTCACACTGTATCAATACCAAGACAATCCCTTCGTTAAAGCTATATGGCACAACCTGTCAAATACCACTATTTGTCAGTTGTTCGCATTTGTTTCTGTAAACATAATACATAAAGAGCAAATATCATGGCATTTCTCAATCCTAAAAAAACAACCAGTAGCAAACCTTTTCATCCAACATACTTCTTAATATAGAGCAGAAACATGCAGCATGGGGTCCAGCCTCCAGCAGATGGGAACATGTTTCCCAACATATGCTTCATGCTGCTTTGTCTGCACATGTAAATCAAATCAAATTTATTTATATAGCCCTTCGTACATCAGCTGATATCTCAAAGTGCTGTACAGAAACCCAGCCTAAAACCCCAAACAGCAAGCAATGCAGGTGTAGAAGCACGGTGGCTAGGAAAAACTCCCGTGAAATTACCTTTCAAATGATATATAATAAAGCCAACTAAGAAAACACCAGCTACAACTATTGTTTCAAAATAGCCCATATTGTGCCATTGACATGAGAATATTGGAAGCTTAGCCATAGAATTCCATATAGTGGGGCAGCTATGTTTTTGGATTGTAACTTTGGTGATAGAGGCACCATATTTCACACAGACAGATAGAACAAGGTTTGAAAAAGATTTGTAGATACAGGGCCATCACAGGATTCACGTATTAACCCCACAAAAGCCTTTTAACAACTCAATGGGGTCTCATTGGATCAATTTTGCATGACCATACCTGTATGAAATATAATTGTAGTATGAATGTGTGACAGGTATAAAGATGTTAAATGATTCACAGAATTGTGGTAATGTGCCCCAAAAGTTGTCTGAATCACTGATTTCTGAAAATGTCATGATCAATAATTGCAATATTAATTACAATAGCAATAATTACAATACAATAGCTTCAAGTTCCTTGGTGTCCACATTACTAACAAACTAACATGGTCCAAGCACACCAAGACAGTTGTGAAGAGGGCACGACAAAATCTATACACCTCAGGAGACTGAAAAGATTTGGCATGGGTCCTCAGATCCTCAAAAGGTTCTACAGCTGCACCATCTAGAGCATCCTGACTAGTTGCATCACTGCCTGGCATGGCAACTGCTCGGCCTCCGACCGCAAAGCACTACAGATGGTAGTGCAAACGGCCCAGTACATCACTGGGGCCAAGCTTCCTGCCATCCAGTACCTCTATACCAGGCGATGTCAGAGGAAGGCACTAAAAATTGTCAAAAACTCCAGCCACCCCAGTCATAGACTGTTCTCTCTGCTACCGCACGGCAAGCGGTACCGGAGTGCCAAGTCTCGGTCCAAGAGGCTTCTAAACAGCTTCTACCCCCAAGCCATAAGACTCCTGAACATCTAGTCAAATGGCTACCCAGACTATTTGCAGTGCCCCCCACCCCCACACCCTCTCTCTCTACACCATGACAATGCATAGTCACTTTAATAACTCTACCTACATGTACATACTACCTCAACTAACCGGTGCCCCTGCACATTGACTCTGTATCGGTACCCCCCCTGTATATAGTCTTGCTTTTGTTATTTTTTACTGCTGCTCTTTAATTACTTTTTACTTTTATCTCTTATTCTTATCTGTATAACTGAATTGTTGGTTAGGAGGTCATAAGTAAGCATTTCACTGTAAGGTCTACACCTGTTGTATTCGGCGCATGTGACTAATACAATTTGATTTGATTTGATCCTGTTAAAAGTTTTCATAAAACAGAGGACTAGAAACTCCATAAGGATGCCAATAGGTTTTAAACAAATATCTTGATGATGAGAGCAGCAAACTATTACACATAGCTAGTCTTAATTAAGATGTATTCTTACTATGGGCCCATAGCAGATTGGTCTGTTACTAGAATACTAAAAGTTATATAATTGGCCTCAACAGGTTGAACAATTAATTTTACTACATTGTAATGGAATGTACGGGACAGGTTTATAGCCCTTATAATGAAAGGAGTTAAAGGATAACATTGTTTATCATGTTAATCAGCCCACATCCCTGACTATTTACATGTATAAATCAATTTGACATGTTTGAAGATTAAGTATTGCAATTAAGGATGAAACATATTCAGAAATGATTCAATTATATTTCATACAGGTATAGTTATGCGAAATCGATCCAACCATTGAGTTGTTTAGCAGCCATATTGGAAAAAGCCTTCTGTGGGATTAATACATGAATCTTGTGATGGCCACCAAGAGGCAAACCCTATTCTTGTCACGACTTCCGCGAAGTCGGTCCCTCTCCTTGTTCGGGCGGCGTTCGGCAGTCGATGTCACCGGTCTTCTAGCCATCGCCGATCCACTTTTCATTTTCCATTTGTTTTGTCTTTGTCTTACCCACTTGGTTTCAATTCCCCAATTACTTGTTCATTATTTAACCCTCTGTTCCCCCATGTTTGTTTGTGAATAATTGTTTATTGTAATGTGGTCCGTATTTGTGGCCTTGTATTTACACTACACGTATTGTTTTATTATTGAGTAAAATTGATTTCATTACTCATATCTGCTGTCCTGCGCCTGACCTCACCAGCTACACACAGACACACTTACAGTTCTAGCTACGTGTGTGAAATGTGGTGCCTCTATCACTAAAGTTACAATCCAAAAACGTAGCTTCCCCACTACATAGGATTTTATGGCTAAGCTTCCAACATTCTAATGTCAATGGCACAATATGGGCTAATTTTTAACAATAGTTGTTGCTGGTACTTTCAAAATTGGTGATATTATATATAATTTCAAAGGTAATTTCATGACCCTTCAGAACCACTTGCAAACAAAGATTAAAATGTATCAGGGTTTCCTTTTTTTGATTAAAGGGTATATGTGAGCAATAACTTGTTGTACACTGACATTGTTTGTCATGAGGTAAAATTCCTATGGGAAAAATGCATGGGATGGAAGGATGGAAGAAAGACTGATAACACATTGCTGCACTGGTATAACACATTTTCCAACTCTTAGGGACATACTGTAGACCTTCAAGAAAATCACTATGAGACATTGTCAGCCCAAGTGAGCCCAACCAACCTCCCTGGGCCCTGGCTCATGGACTAACTGCCAGTAAGGCTCTCTACCTTTCCTGCTCTGCCTAGAGAAATGAATGAGATATCTAGAGACAAAGCAGAATGAGTAAAAAAGAAATGTACAGGTTTGAAGGGAATAAGTATTTTCAGAGTAACCAACTTCAGGATTGTAATGGATAGGCTAGTCATAGCATTGTACAAACTGTCTGGACAACCCTCATGGTAAATACAGGTTTCTTGGTAAGAGAACACAAGTAAGTGCTGCCAAATAAATGTTTTTAAAAAACAATACACGGTGTCACTCATCAAAATTAATTACATTGTTTCATCTTTGAGCAACTCCTTTGACTCCTGATTCAGGGTGAGATACATATCAACCCAGTTGTAATCTTTACCATCCTGGCCCAATAGCAATCTGGTTTGGATTGATATTACACTCTTGATGGAGTTTGTGAATTATTTTCCATAACCATCACAGACTTTTCTTTTAATACATTATTTAACACGTTGTTCCTGTAGCGGCTAGATGTTCTTTATTATTCGGCCATCAGATTTGCCACCAATGCTCCTTATAGGACACATCCCTGCACTCTATACTCCTCTGTAAATTGGTAATTTCTGTATACCCATCGCAAGACCCACTGGTTGATGCTCATTTATAAAATCCTCTTAGGCCTCACTCCCCCCTATCTGAGATATCTACTGCAGCCCTCATCTTCCACATAGAACATCCATTCTGCCAGTAACATTCTGTTAAAGGTCCCCAAAGCTCACACTTCCCTGGGTCGCTCCTCTTTTCAGTTCGCTGCAAATAGCGACTGGAACGAGCTGCAAAAAACACTAAAACTTTACAGTTTTATGTCCTAATTCAAAGACTCAATCACGGACACTCTTACTGTCAGTTGTGGCTGCTTCACCTGATGTATTGTTGTCTCTACCTTCTTGCCTTTGTATTGTTGTCTGTACCCAATAATGTTTGTATCATGTTTTGTGCTGCTACCATGTTGTGTTGCTACCATGTTGTTGTCATCTTGTGTTGCTACCATGCTGTGTTGTCATGTGTTGCTGCCATGCTATGTTGTTGTCTTAGGTCTCTCTTTATGTAGTGTTGTGGTGTCTCTCTTGTCGTGATGTGTGTTTTGTCTTATATTTTTATTTTTAATCCCAGCCCCCGTCCCTGCAGGAAGCCTTTTGCCTTTTGGTAGGCAGTCATTGTAAATAGAATTGGTTCTTAATTTACTTGCCAAGTTAAATAAAGGTTAAATGCTATAGTCCTTCTGTTTTATTTCAAGAAGAGGCATATACTGGTGTCATAATGACCAAGCAGTTATCATCAGCTATTTTTAGGCACACTGATTTGGCAGTATGAAGGTATCTGTGACATGGTCATACAGAGCACCTTCTAGACACTTTAGCTAGAATATAGTACATGTTAACTTATAATATTTGTGACATTATCAAATTCAAGCATTGTCATTTAATGTGAACAGTCAGTGTTTTGAGCAGCTGAGGGTCAAGTTTGATATTCTTCTGCCTTCCAGGGAATCAATAACTGGCCAACTGCATATTGAGGGTAAGGAGTGGTTTGGTTTGTCTGGTCTGTCATTTAGGTCAGTCACAGTATTCTTATAAAGATACACAGCATGCACTATGGACTGTTGGTTCTTCATGTGACTCAATCCCAACGCGTGATCGCCACGTCACTCTTTCCTCAAGACTAGTTGAGCTTATCTGGAATGTGTTTGTGCAAGCCTGCTGTACTTTGCTGTTTTTAATTATGGGAGGGAGGACAATTTTTCATGCAAAACATGTTCCATAAGTGTATGTTGAGTACTGTATATAAAGAACTGCTTCATGTAAATGATAGTTTTATAAAATATGAGAAGCGATTGACTAGGGATCTCACAACAGACAGACGTGGATATACATTTATTCAAATCAAATCAAATCAAATTTATTTATATAGCCCTTCGTACATCAGCTGATATCTCAAAGTGCTGTACAGAAACCCAGCCTAAAACCCCAAACAGCAAACAATGCAGGTGTAAAAGCACGGTGGCTAGGAAAAACTCCCTAGAAAGGCCAAAACCTAGGAAGAAACCTAGAGAGGAACCGGGCTATGTGGGGTGGCCAGTCCTCTTCTGGCTGTGCCGGGTAGAGATTATAACAGAACATGACCAAGATGTTCAAATGTTCATAAATGACCAGCATGGTCAAATAATAATAAGGCAGAACAGTTGAAACTGGAGCAGCAGCACAGTCAGATGGACTGGGGACAGCAAGGAGCCATCATGTCAGGTAGTCCTGGGGCACGGTCCTAGGGCTCAGGTCCTCCGAGAGAGAGAAAGAAAGAGAGAATTAGAGAGAGCATATGTGGGGTGGCCAGTCCTCTTCTGGCTGTGCCAGGTGGAGATTATAACAGAACGTGGCCAAGATGTTCAAATGTTCATAAATGACCAGCATGGTTGAATAATAGTAAGGCAGAACAGTTGAAACTGGAGCAGGAGCATGGCCAGGTGGACTGGGGACAGCAAGGAGTCCTCATGTCAGGTAGTCCTGGGACATGGTCCTAGGGCCCAGGCCAGTTGAAACTGGAGCAGCAGCATGGCCAGGTGGACTGGGGACAGCAAGGAGTCATCATGTCAGGTAGTCCTGGGGCATGGTTCTAGGGCTCAGGTCCTCCGAGAGAGAGAAAGAAAGAGAGAAGGAGAGAATTAGAGAACGCACACTTAGATTTACACAGGACACCGAATAGGACAGGAGAAGTACTCCAGATAAACAAACTGACCCTAGCCCCCGACACATAAACTACTGCAGCATAAATACTGGAGGCTGAGACAGGAGGGGTCAGGAGACACTGTGGCCCCATCCGAGGACACCCCGGACAGGGCCAAACAGGAAGGATATAACCCCACCCACTTTGCCAAAGCACAGCCCCCACACCACTAGAGGGAAATCTTCAACCACCAACTTACCATCCTGAGACAAGGCCGAGTATAGCCCACAAAGATCTCCGACACGGTACAACCCAAGGGGTGGGGGGGAACCCAGACAGGCCGACCACAACAGTGAATCAACCCACCCAGGTGACGCATCCCCCCCAGGGACGGCACGAGAGAGCCCCAGCAAGCCAGTGACTCAGCCCCGTAACAGGGTTAGAGGCAGAGAATCCCAGTGGAAAAAGGGGAACCGGCCAGGCAGAGACAGCAAGGGCGGTTCGTTGCTCCAGAGCCTTTCCGTTCACCTTCCCACTCCTGGGCCAAACTACACTCAATCATATGACCCACTGAAGAGATGAGTCTTCAGTAAAGACTTAAAGGTTGAGACCGAGTTTGCGTCTCTGACATGGGTAGGCAGACCGTTCCATAAAAATGGAGCTCTATAGGAGAAAGCCCTGCCTCCAGCTGTTTGCTTAGAAATTCTAGGGACAATTAGGAGGCCTGCGTCTTGTGACCGTAGCGTACGTATAGGTATGTACGGCAGGACCAAATCAGAGAGGTAGGTAGGAGCAAGCCCATGTAATGCTTTGTAGGTTAGCAGTAAAACCTTGAAATCAGCCCTTGCTTTGACAGGAAGCCAGTGTAGAGAGGCTAGCACTGGAGTAATATGATCAAATTTTTGGTTCTAGTCAGGATTCTAGCAGCCGTATTTAGCACTAACTGAAGTTTATTTAGTGCTTTATCCGGGTAGCCGGAAAATAGAGCATTGCAGTAGTCTAACCTAGAAGTGACAAAAGCATGGATTAATTTTTCTGCATCATTTTTGGACAGAAAGTTTCTGATTTTTGCAATGTTACGTAGATGGAAAAAAGCTGTCCTCGAAATGGTCTTGATATGTTCTTCAAAAGAGAGATCAGGGTCCAGAGTAACGCCGAGGTCCTTCACAGTTTTATTTGAGACGACTGTACAACCATTAAGATTAATTGTCAGATTCAACAGAAGATCTCTTTGTTTCTTGGGACCTAGAACAAGCATCTCTGTTTTGTCCGAGTTTAATAGTAGAAAGTTTGCAGCCATCCACTTCCTTATGTCTGAAACACATGCTTCTAGCGAGGGCAATTTTGGTGCTTCACCATGTTTCATTGAAATGTACAGCTGTGTGTCATCCGCATAGCAGTGAAAGTTTACATTATGTTTTCGAATAACATCCCCAAGAGGTAAAATATATAGTGAAAACAATAGTGGTCCTAAAACAGAACCTTGAGGAACACCGAAATGTACAGTTGATTTGTCAGAGGACAAACCATTCACAGAGACAAACTGATATCTTTCCGACAGATAAGACCTAAACCAGGCCAGAACATGTCCGTGTAGACCAATTTGGGTTTCCAATCTCTCCAAAAGAATGTGGTGATCGATGGTATCAAAAGCAGCACTAAGGTCTAGGAGCACGAGGACAGATGCAGAGCCTCGGTCCGATGCCATCAAAATGTCATTTACCACCTTCACAAGTGCCGTCTCAGTGCTATGATGGGGTCTAAAACCAGACTGAAGCATTTCGTATACATTGTTTGTCTTCAGGAAGGCAGTGAGTTGCTGCGCAACAGCCTTCTCTAAAATCTTTGAGAGGAATGGAAGATTCGATATAGGCCGATAGTTTTTTATATTTTCTGGGTCAAGGTTTGGCTTTTTCAAGAGAGGCTTTATTACTGCCACTTTTAGTGAGTTTGGTACACATCCAGTGGATAGAGAGCCGTTTATTATGTTCAACATAGGAGGGCCAAGCACAGGAAGCAGCTCTTTCAGTAGTTTAGTTGGAATAGGGTCCAGTATACAGCTTGAAGGTTTAGAGGCCATGATTATTTTCATCATTGTGTCAAGAGATATAGTACTAAAACACTTGAGCGTCTCTCTTGATCCTAGGTCCTGGCAGAGTTGTGCAGACTCAGGACAACTGAGGTTTGGAGGAATACGCAGGTTTAAAGAGGAGTCCGTAATTTGCTTTCTAATAATCATAATCTTTTCCTCAAAGAAGTTCATGAATTTATCACTGCTAAAGTGCAAGTCATCCTCTCTTGGGGAATGCTGCTTTTTAGTTAGCTTTGCCACAGTATCAAAAAGGAATTTCGGATTGTTCTTATTTTCCTCAATTAAGTTAGAAAAATAGGACGATCGAGCAGCAGTAAGGGTTCTTCGGTACTGCACGGTACCATCCTTCCAAGCTAGTCGGAAGACTTCCAGTTTGGTGTGGCGCCATTTCCGTTCCAATTTTCTGGAAGCTTGCTTCAGAGCTCGGGTATTTTCTGTGTACCATGGAGCTAGTTTCTTATGAGACATTTTTTTAGTTTTTAGGGGTGCAACTGCATCTAGGGTATTGCGCAAGGTTAAATTGAGATCCTCAGTTAGGTGGTTAACGGATTTTTGTCCTCTGGCATCCTTGGGTAGGCAGAGGGAGTCTGGAAGGGCATCAAGGAATCTTTGTGTTGTCTGTGAATTTATAGCACGACTTTTGATGTTCCTTGGTTGGGGTCTGAGCAGATTATTTGTTGCAATTGCAAACGTAATAAAATGGTGGTCTGATAGTCCAGGATTATGAGGAAAAACATTAAGATCCACAACATTTATTCCATGGGACAAAACTAGGTCCAGCGTATGACTGTGAGAGTGAGTGGGTCCAGAGACATGTTGGACAAAACCCACTGAGTCGATGATGGCTCCAAAAGCCTTTTGGAGTGGGTCTGTGGACTTTTCCATGTGAATATTAAAGTCACCAAAGATTAGAATATTATCTGCAATGACTACAAGGTCTGATAGGAATTCAGGGAACTCAGTGAGAAACGCTGTATATGGCCCAGGAGGCCTGTAAACAGTAGCTATAAAAAGTGATTGAGTAGGCTGCATAGATTTCATGACTAGAAGCTCAAAAGACGAAAACGTCATTTTTTTTTTGTAAATTGAAATTTGCTATCGTAAATGTTAGCAACACCTCCGCCTTTGCGGGATGCACGGGGATATGGTCACTAGTGTAGCCAGGAGGTGAGGCCTCATTTAACACAGTAAATTCATCAGGCTTAAGCCATGTTTCAGTCAGGCCAATCACATCAAGATTATGATCAGTGATTAGTTCATTGACTATAATTGCCTTTGAAGTAAGGGATCTAACATTAAGTAGCCCTATTTTGAGATGTGAGGTATCATGATCTCTTTCAGTAATGACAGGAATGGAGGTGGTCTTTATCCTAGTGAGATTGCTAAGGCGAACACCGCCATGTTTAGTTTTGCCCAACCCAGGTCGAGGCACAGACACGGTCTCAATGGTGATAGCTGAGCTGACTACACTAACTATGCTAGTGGCAGACTCCACTATGCTGGCAGGCTGGCTAATAGCCTGCTGCCTGGCCTGCACCCTATTTCATTGTGGAGCTAGAGGAGTTAGAGCCCTGTCTATGTTGGCAGATAAGATGAGAGCACCCCTCCAGCTAGGATGGAGTCCGTCACTCCTCAGCAGGTCAGGCTTGGTCCTGTTTGTGGGCGAGTCCCAGAAAGAGGGCCAATTATCTACAAATTCTATCTTTTGGGAGGGGCAGAAAACAGTTTTCAACCAGCGATTGAGTTGTGAGACTCTGCTGTAGAGCTCATCACTCCCCCTAACTGGGAGGGGGCCAGAGACAATTACTCGATGCCGACACATCTTTCTAGCTGATATGCACGCAGAAGCTATGTTGCGCTTGGTGATCTCTGACTGTTTCATCCTAACATCGTTGGTGCCGACATGGATAACAATATCTCTATACTCTCTACACTCGCCAGTTTTAGCTTTAGCCAGCACCATCTTCAGATTAGCCTTAACGTCGGTAGCCCTGCCCCCGGGTAAACAGTGTATGATCGCTGGATGATTCGCTTTAAGTCTAATACTGCGGGTAATGGAGTCGCCAATGACTAGAGTTTTCAATTTGTCAGAGCTAATGGTGGGAAGCTTCGGCGTCTCAGACCCCGTAACGGGAGGAGTAGAGACCAGAGAAGACTCGGCCTCTGACACCGACCCGCTGCTTAATGGGGAGAACCGGTTGAAAGTTTCTGTCTGCTGAATGAGCGACACCGGTTGAGCGTTCCTACAGCATTTCCTTCCAGAAACCGTGAGAAAGTTGTCCGGCTGCGGGGACTGTGCCAGGGGATTTATACTACTATCTGTACTTACTGGTGGCACAGACGCTGTTTCATCCTTTCCTACACTGAAATTACCCTTGCCTAACGATTGCGTCTGAAGCTGGGCTTGCAGTACAGCTATCCTCGCCGTAAGGCGAGCACAGCGGCTGCAATTAGAAGGCATCATGTTAATGTTACTACTTAGCTTGTGTACTATAGTAACCACAGCCCTTTTTGGATAGCGTTCTTATAGCGTTCTTATAACCCTCTACTCAATTATGTAATCATGCCTATTAATTTGAAATGTATTGTTCTTTATTCATGAGATAATACAATCAAATCTTGTGGTGAATAGCATAAATTATAATTAAATTAAACTTGTTTGTTTGAATGTTTGTCTGTCAACTGTTAGTTACCAAGCTACAAATGAGCTTGGATACAGTATCAGTGTTTTGGGACAGCATGATTCAGCATGTAATGTGGGAGAGACATAGTTACAGATGGTGGCAACACTGGCAGACTCGACGTGATTCCACGTAAGCAAGGGAAGTTGTTTCGCAATAATGCCGCGTTCAAAACTGGAAGCTCGGAACTGGTAACTCGGAAACTTTGACCTACGACTTCAGTGCGTTCAAAACAACTGTGAATTCGGTAAAAACGAGCTCCTACTGGGAAAAACGATTTGACCGGTCTTTAAACTCTAACCCTAATTCCAACTCGGGCCTCTTTCTAGAGCTCTGACTTTCCGGCCTGAAGATCACTGACGCCATGATTTGATCTCGTATTTCCCTGAGTTCCCAGTTGTTTTGAACGCGACATAACCTTGTTAAGCGACGCGTCACTATCTTGGTTTGTGGAATATTTCACGGAATGCAATACACTGGAAGTTGCTTTCGATTCTATTGAAACGTTGCACGGGAAAACGGTGCGTATACCTCGAAAAAAAGCCTCTGTCAGTTTTGAAAAGAAGCATGAAGTAATGCCTCACGAACAGTCTAAAAAGGTTGTGTTGTCTTTAAACAGGGTGGGACTGGGAATGGATCACGTGAAGCACACAGGCGCATGCCATTGTGGGGCTGTCAGATTCGAAGTCTGGAATTCCCCAGACCTTCTTGTTTTCGATTGCGAGTATGCCGGTTCTTTATCACATTCCAGTAGCCTAAAACTTTACATACCTAACACAAACATAATCTAATATTTTCACATTGATCCACTACAGAATGGTTTAATAAACACTGGACATATAGGCATTCCTTTTATTATATATGGAATAGATACCCCACTGGGCAGAAACGGTTTAAATCAACGTTGTTTCCAGGTCATTGCAACGACAGAATTCAATGTTGAATCAATGTGGAAAACTGAGTTGCCTTGTTCACGTGCTAGTCGGAACTAGGAAACCGAAATGTCCGACTTGCTAACTGGTTGTCGTTAACACATGCCGCGTTCAACTAATAGCAAGTTGGACATGTCCTAGTTCCGACTAGCATGTGAATGCGGCAAGTGGATTTGCCAAATGTTATAAAACGAAGAGAATTTCGTCTCCCAACCTTTAAACCCAAATCCAATGAAAGGGTGACCTTTTTGTTTGATTTCACGTTGCATTCACGGTAGTTGACAACTCCCAGTGGGACAGGTTTGGCTTATAATGAGAAAAAACGTTTCAAATCACAAAGATGGGGAACTGATATTTAGTTTGTTATATTGTTATTAACTGGACATAATATCACCACACTTTGTAATGAATGGGGGGAAAAATTGAGTATGACAAAATGACTCACTCATGTTTCTTTATCTAGTTGTAGTATTTGCACCAAGAAGCAGAACCGTCATTTCATTGTACCAAAAATTCAGTTTACCCTTTTACAGGTAGGACAATGTATAGAGGTTTCTAACAGATTCACTCAAAATGTATTTATATATGGTTCAGGTTAATTGCTAGTGAATCCTGCAATTAATGAATATTTAACTTAGTTGATTGTCTTGTTTTACAGGGTTGGGATCATCTGACCACATATACATTCAATACACATGCTGCCAAGCACACATTCTGTAGGATCTGTGGAGTCCAGAGTTTCTACACCCCACGCTCCAATCCTGATGGATATGGTAAGGACGACCAGTATCAATCATGCATGTTGGCTTTTTCATTATGCTGACGTGCCATGTAATACTTGTGGTTAAACAAGGAGGATGGGCTGTTGGAATGTGTCCCATGCAAGAAAGTTAACAGACTGGTTTGTGTATGTGTGTGTTTGTTTTCCCCCAGGCGTAGCTCCTCACTGTCTGGACACAGGTACTGTGCGCAGTGTGACAGTAGAGAAGTTCTGTGGAAAGAAGTGGGAGGAGAGCATGCAGAACCACCAGACTATCAAAGGCATGTCCATGCCATAGAACCAAGCCTCTAGCAGACACACACAGCTGAGATAGAAACAAACAGTCCCATATTGTATTACTGAGCCAACTGTTTGGCTCAGTAATACAAATCAACTTTCCAAAAAAAATCTTCAATAAAAAGACCAAACCTACTCTGTTTGGTCACAACCAATCTCTAAGTGTCTGTGTATTTCTTTCTGCAAGTTCACAATTCATTTCATGTGTTCATTATGCTAAATATTTTTTATATTGGTACTCTTTGATAGAGGCAGTGAAACCACAGTAGTTGAATGGGTCTACTGTGACAGAGCATGGCCCTCTGGTGACAAGAATGAAGGGAAGAGTATCAATATTTTGGGAAAGCATGATTCAGCATGCATGGTGAGAGTGGAGTAGAACATGGTTCAAGCAGAAGTTGGCAATGTAATGCAGAGCCATATTTAGAGCCATCTCATATTGCTCACAGGCAATAAGGGACTTTCTCTCGCAATATCAACCGACAAACTACAGTAGTGCTTGAGGGATTTTAACTTGCTGACATTTCTGATCATCGATTTCAAAATATATTTAATGGAATACACTGGAATTCGTTTTCAATTTCATTAAACGTTGCAATGGAAAAACGGTGTGTAGCAAAATGTCTTGTCTATGAACAGAATTTTAAACTCGTATTGAAGTTGTCATGCCTCATGAACAGTCTAAATGTGTTGTGTTGCTTCACACAGGGTGGAACGAGTGAAGCACACAGGCGGATGCCATTGTGGGGCTGTCAGATTCGAAGTCTGGAATTCCCCACACCTTCTGGTTTTCGACTGCGAGTATGATCTGCAACATTTCAACAGTGATCCATTACAGATACGGTTCACTGCAACAGCAATAGAAAGGGCAGGCTATAATCCTGAGACCTGGAAAAAAAATGTTGGGATTATTTTTATTTTTACGTTAGTGTTTGGGGTGAAAAAACAAAACATGTCTAAAAATATTAATATTTTATTGTAAGTGCAAAATTGCCCTCTGTAGTGGTCATTAGGACATAAATATGAAAACATTTACATGGGTACAGTAGGTAAACTACATAGTTGTGGCATCCGGGTGTCCACTACAGGATATTTCTTAATAAGCTCTTATTTAATGTGAAAAAAATTCTTACACAGTCCTTACAACCCCCTTCACTATTCCTGAGATATTTATTTTCTAGACACAATGTGAATTTCCAACTCACAAAAATTACAATTCATAATTACACTTATTTTCAAATGTCCATAAAATTTGCAATTGTTTTTAAGGAATATAGGGTTGTCAAGGTCACACCCCCACACGTGTAATCATTGAAAAGCCCAGAATGTCCTCTCAAAGGGACAACAGTTCTTAATACAGTGGCCTCGGAGATAAGGACCAAGAACTGATGTCCACTAGAGAGGAAAAATTAATTGCTGGGTCTTAGGAGGACAACAGAAAGGAAAACAATGCAAATCTGGGGCCCCAATTTATAGTGATGGAGAATTGGAGATACAGGTTTGAGAATGAGCAAAAATAAAAAGAAACTATGGGCTATTCTGGC
Source organism: Oncorhynchus gorbuscha (assembly GCF_021184085.1). Classification (NCBI taxonomy): domain Eukaryota; kingdom Metazoa; phylum Chordata; class Actinopteri; order Salmoniformes; family Salmonidae; genus Oncorhynchus; species Oncorhynchus gorbuscha. The sequence continues at coordinate 62,104,682 of NC_060188.1, forward strand.
TTAGCGAATGTTTACTTACTTCCTGCCCAAATGACAAAATCTCTGTATATGAACTGTCTTTTGATTCTTTTACCATCATATTTCTATTACGGAATTATAACTTACTATGTCCATCACAATATGACTCATTCTGGTTTCTTTATCTAGCTGTAGCATCTGCACCAAGAAGCAAAACCATCATTTCATTGTGCCAGAAAATCAGTTTAACCTTTTACAGGTAATACAACATTTTTACATGGTGATGTTTGGTAATAGCTCTACCAGGTTGGTCAGTTTGAATGTTAATTTGGTTAATTTCTTGTTTCAGGGTTTGGAGATTATTAACACATATACATTTAATACACACATTGGGAAGCACACATTTTGTAGCACCTGTGGAGTCCAGAGTTTCTTCACCCCACGTTCCAATCCAGATGGATATGGTAAGGACAACCAGTAAGAAACAGAGTAGCAGTCATGTTTAACTTAGCTTATTATGTAAACCTAAAACATGCCTTGTATTGTTGTTTGTGGTAAAACAGTGACGATAGCAATAGGTTAGAAGTGTCTCTCATGCATGAAACTGAACAAAAAGGTTTGTGTGTTCCCACCCTAGGCATAGCTCCTCACTGTTTGGACCCAGGTACTGTACGCAGTGTGACAGTAGAGAAGTTCTGTGGACAGAAGTATGAGGAGACCATGAAAAACCACCCGAATATCAGAGACTTGTCCAAGCCTGAAGCAGAAACACATACAGTTGAAGTCGGAAGTTTACATACACCTTAGCCAAATACATTTAAACTCAGTTTTTCAAAAATTCCCTGTTTTAGGTCAGTTAGGATCCCCACTTTATTTTAAGAATGTGAAATGTGAGAATAATAGTTGAGACAATGATTTATTTCAGCTTTTATTTCTTTCATCACATTCCCAGTGGGTCAGAAGTTTACATACGCTCAATTAGTATTTGGTAGCATTGCCTTTAAATTGTTTCACTTGGGTCAAACGTTTAGGGTAGCCTTCCACAAGCTTCCCACAATAAGTTGGGTGAATTTTGACCCATTCCTCCTAACAGAGCTGGTGTAACTGAGTCAGGTTTGTAGGCCTACTTGCTCACACATGCCTTTTCAGTTCTGCCAACAAATTTTCTATAGGATTGAGGTCAGGGCTTTGTGATGGCCACTCCAATACCTTGACTTTGTTGTCCTTAAGCAACTTAGGAAGTATGCTTGGGATCATTGTTAATTTGGAAGACCCATTTGCGACCAAGCTTTAACTTCCTGATGTCTTGAGATGTTGCTTCACATAATTTTCCATCCTCACGATGCCATCTATTTTGTGACGTGCACCAGTCCCTCCTGCAGCAAAGCACTCCCACAACATGAACACCCCCCCCCCCCCCCCAGCGATGGTGGTCTTCAGCTTGCAAGCATCCCCCTTTTTCCTCCAAACATAAAGATGGTCATTATGGCCAAACAGTTCTATTTTTGTTTCATCAGACCAGAGGACATTTCTCCAAAAAGTACAATATTTGTCCATGTGCAGTTGCAAACCGTAGTCTGGCTTTTTTATGGCGGTTTTGGAGCAGTGGCTTCTTCCTTGCTGAGCGGCCTTTCAGGTTATGTCGACATAGGACTCGTTTTACTGTGGATATAGATACTTTTGTACCGGTTTCCTCCAGCATCGTCACAAGGTCCTTTGCTGTTGTTCTGAAATTGATTTGCACTTTTCGCACAAAAGTACAACCATCTCTAGGAGACAGAATGTGTCTCCTTCCTGAGCGGTATGACAGCTGCGTAGTCCCATGGTGTTTATACTTGGGTACTATTGTTTGTACAGATGAATGTGGTACCTTCAGGCATTTGGGAATTGCTCCCAAAGATGAACCAGACTTGTGGAGGTCTACAAAAAAAAATTCTGAGGTCTTCACTGATTTCTTTTGATTTTCCCATAATGTCAAGCAAAGAGGCACTGAGTTAAGGTAGGCCTTGAAATACATCCACTGGTACACCAATTGACTCAACTGATGTCAATTAGAAGCTTCTAAAGCCATGATGACATTTTCTGGAATTTTCCAGGCTGTTTAAAGGCAATGTCAACTTTGTGTATGTAAACTTCTGACCCACAGGAATTGTGATACAGTGACTTATAAGTGAAATAATTTGTCTGTAAACAATTGTTGGAAAAATGACTTGTGTCATGCACAAAGTAGATGTCCTAACCGACTTGCCAAAACTATACTTTGTTAACAAGAAATTTGTGGAGTGGTTGAAAAACGAGTTTGATTGACTGCAACCTAAGTGCATGTAAACTTCCGACTTCAACTGTAGCTGAGATCAAACACAGTCCTTTATTGAATTATGACGGAGACACATTTTTCTTCTAAATCAAATAAACTTTATTGGTTCATTAACAATTCGAACATTTGTTCTAACTTTTGTACATAATTTACAAAAATAAAAAGGACCAAACCTACCCTGTTTGGTTACAATCAATGTCTATGTATTCACATTTTACTTAAATTTGACAAATTCACTATTCATTTACAGTGTCAGTATATGTCAACATTTTTACAGTAAACTGAAAAGTGTATTAACGATAAGTCATCTGTTCCCAACTAACAATGTTGACAATGAGTGGAAGAGAAACTTTAATAGTGTATTTCCTTCAACAACAAAGTTAGAAAAATATAATATCTACATTCAATCAATAGGTAGCAATAGGTATGTCTGAATATATCAGTGCTATGAGATCAATATGTCAGATGAGGCAAAACATATAAAAAGATGCACAAACTGATTACAGTAAGATTAACAAACCCAAGTAACAGTATTCTCAGAAGATTAATCAGGAACCTCATTTTTCACTAATAGATCTTCAGATTCTTTGGTCCTTGATCAATAACTTGGAATGTGTTGATAATCATGTAGCGTGAAAACCAAATGTAGAGGTAACGAAACCACAGGAGCTGGGTACGGTGACAGAGCATGGCCCTCTGGTGAATAAAGAGTCTATTAGACTAGAGAAAGATCTATCAGCGGTAGAGAAAATTGTCAGACACCCCTCGCTGGACATCAGTCATTACAGACAGAGTGAGGCATGTTTAAAAATATTATTGGGATTTACATCCGCAAGTGTATAAGGTGATCCCTAAGTCCTCGCTCTTTCTCAATAAAAGTGAATTGACTGGTACTGGCACTGCGTTCATGTAATGTATTTCCCTATAAATATTGATGCATGGTAAAAACACGAATTTCTCCAGAAGTTCAAATCAATCTTTATGTCTCATGTCCAGCGAGGGGTGTCTGACAATTTTCTCTAACGCTGATATAGCATATTTCACTATAAATATTGATCTATGTACACAGTGCCAGTACCAGTCAATTCAGGTGTTGAGACCTAATTTCACTTTCATAGAGAAAGAGAGAGCGAGGACTTTCACTGTGTGTACACCGGATGTAAATCCCAATGCTGTTTTTATACATGCCTCACCCTAACTATACATCTACTAGGCTATTACATATATTGACAAATGTTTGTCCCATAATAATAGGGGAAGAGATTTAGTGGAACTGCCATAACATGTCTATTTCAAGCCTGATAGTATAGGCTGATGACAGGCTTACCTTAGCTTGAATGTAGCCCTTTGAGCCTATGACGCAGCAGAGATCTGATGGGAGGAGCCAGCTGATAGGCAGCTCCAGGAAGGAGAGGTACTTCCTGAGAACACCAATGGTCAACAGAGAGAGGAGACTGCAGTCTGTGGGAGAATGGACAATCCTAGCCTAGTTAGTGTACCTTTTGTGCAATTTACATCTCACCCAGAATGTCAATGAAAAACAGAGATCATTTACAGGGTTACATGACATAAATGTAGTATAATTAGTGTGTTGAAGTCTTGGAGACAAAGATATGGAAAGACAAGCCATATTTCAAGTGGAGGAAAATATGACCAGACAGGAAATGTAGCTACTAGCAAAGAGTTACTGTGGGTTTGTACAGTCATATTGCCCCATGTCTTTGGGAGACTTGGATATCTACAGTAAATGGTTCATTGGGCAAAATAGTATTTGGGTAAGCTGGTGAAAATGAGTGGGGATTATAGTATGCAACTGTGTGAACAGGCTTTAGAATCACACTGAGGTTTATCTCCCTCAACACTGAATGCAGAGTACCAATGTGATAGCACACTCATGTACAGTAAGGTCTTGGTGTGGCATGTTTACAGCTAATCAAATATTGCGATAGGAACCATCCCTCTCTCAACGATGCTCATCACTGGATAAAATGGTCCTGGCTGAAATCTAATCAACAGGTTGATCTCACATTCTACTGTAATAGAAAGGTGTTCTCTCTCGTCTGCTCTAGATCACGGGAAAGGAGGACAGGGTACAGAGTGTTAAATGGTCTTGTTTGTTTCCCCCTTTTGATCAAGACAGTGCCACTCTAAATGTCTCATAATGTCACTTAAAACATGCAATATTGTCTAGTGTGAGCCATGATGTGGCACAGTAATATCATTATCTAGTATAACAGTAACTTCATTTACAATATCAAGATTTTGCTCTTAATTGTAAACAGAGGGCTGATATAAATACTATGCGTGCCAGTCTCTCTTGACTAAGAGTTGAGGAAAGACTGACTGCATCCCTTCTTTTTAAAATAAACATTGTGTTGAAATCCCAAATCGTTTGCATCGTCAAATTACACACAGCTCTGACACACAGTTATCCCACCAGACATGCCACCAGGGTCTTTTCTCAGTCCCCAAATCCAGAACAAATCCAAGAAAGGGTACAGTATTATATAGAGCCCCAATTGCGTGGAACTTCCTTCCATCTCATATTGCTGAAATAAACAGCAAACCTGGTTAAAAAAACAGATAAAGAAACACCTTGCAGCACAACGCCTCTCCCCTATTTGACCTAGATAGTTTGTGTGTATGCATTGATGTAGGCTACATGTGCCATTTTTTAAATATTTTTATGTAGTTCTGTCTTTGAGCTGTTCTTGCCTATTGAAGTTCTGTATTATGTTTCATGTTTTGTGTGGACCCCAGGAAGAGTAACTGCTGCTTTTGCAACAGCTAATGGGGATCCTAATAAAATACCAATGGCGATATAGACAGCAGGGGTTTGAATATTATGTAAGAGGAAGGTTTACAGCAGAGTTCAGGGAGGGAGGCAGAGGGAGTTAACTAGGGAGAAAAACATGAGAGATGGAGAGTGAGAGAGATCTGCCAAGCTGCTACATTAAGAGGGTTTAAAAGTTTGACCCTGGCCTGGCCTGAGGGGTGCAACACTTTAGGAAGAGCTGTGACGATGTGGCTCCACTATCTTACAAAGGCCAAAGCCATGATGAGTTGGAGGAAATAAGTCTAACAGAGAGAGGGTGTTAATGGGAATAAATTCACATCCAGCTGGGAGAAAGGAACAAATGGTGAAGCACTGGCTGATAGTTTGTTGTGTTCCTAATGCCTCGAAGCTGACTGAGATGTGCAAGTGACACACACAAATTCCAACACTAGATGGCGGTCTTTGCCAAGACTCCAGTTCCAACTACACTGCTTTAGGATAACTTCTCTCTTCTTGTCCTGAGTTTATAAGTGTACCAGTTTGTACTCCATTTACCATCATGTCATGTAATTGATGCAAATGTTTTAAGGTGTATAATTTATAATAGGCTAAATACCTTACCATGCTGATAATGATTATCCAAATATAGGTATTTGAGATGTGCTTGGACAAATAAAAATGTAAAGGTTAAATACTCGCCATCTGGTATGTTGCCAATGGAAGCCAGGTAGCTGTTGGGTGAGACAAGCAAAAAAACAACATCAACACAGTAGTTATTGGAGGCTAAGCACACACAAACTTTGACTTGCAAGAAAACCCTACAGATAGGCTTACTTGCTTTTCCTATGAGACAAATAGTTACGTACAATTTGGAAGTGAACTAATTACACTGCCAAAGTTCAGGACAGTGAAAAAGTTTGTGGGTGTGAACCATACACAATCTTTTCAGGACAAAGTATGGTCCTTCCAGCCATATTAGAGCCAACGGTTCAGTTTCTCTGGCTACAGCTCAAATGGCTAAAAGGTGAATAGCTTAAGCCTTCACAAGGAGAAGCGGCAAGGCAGCAAAGTAGCCTGTCAAATGTTAGGAATAGGATCATTTGCAATAGGGAATAGTTGTCTCCTCAATTATTGATGATGGTGAGACAGTAATAGCAGCTGCAACAACCTGTTGATGTGTTCTAATGAATTGTGGTTCATGATAACTTATGAGTGGATTATGGTCTCTGGATCTTCCATGTCACATTCCACATTCGCTACAGTAACTCTCCCTCTCCTCTCACACTCACCACGGTCTGAACGCTAGAGGACATTTCACTTCTCCTCCTTCCTGTTCAGTACCATCTCTCACTGGAGACTTACACCAAGGTAACAAAACACTGATGGCTTTATACATCTCTTTTTATTTTTATAAAATGGTGCGCATCACTTGTGAGTTTAAGTCTAATGGGAATCATGGGATATGATCTGGACAACACAACACTCTCATCCTCCCCTACTAGAGATGAGGTCTGGGTGTTGGAGGAGAGCCAGGGAGGCTTAGCTCAGAGAGGAAGAGACCAAGCAGGCAGCACTAGTCAATGAACACACCTGTTCTGTTCACTCACTGTACTACACTGTAGTGTAGCTACATATCACAATAATTTCAGAAGGAACCCAGAACCAAATATCTTGTGCGCACAGGCCAGCTCCTCGATTTTAAACATTTATTCCAGTCTATCGTGAGAGACTGTGATATGACAAAACACAAAAACATTTATTTTATTTCGCAACTGTTGGACTGGTGTCCTATTCAGTTCTCCAGATCAGAGCGATCCTCCTCTCCTCCCTACTCTTCTCATCTAGTTCTCCACCCTCCTTTCTTCAGGACGTGATTTCCTGTGGGTTTCTGAGAGCAGGGCCATCTGCAGATCCATTGGTGGAGTGTGGGTTTGGACGACCTCTCAACTATGCAACAGAGGAATCATGCAAAACAGTGTGTGTGTGTTTTTGAATGCTTCTGTGTTTGTTTGTTTGTAGGGGAGTGGGGAGGTTGGGATCTTTAGTATGTGGTGTATGTATGTTTTATAATAATGAAGTATAGGAATGTCGCCTACAAGGCTGGTTTCTTGTCCAGGTTCTGGTCCTGGATCTGTGGACAATATGTGTTTCCTAGGGTACATCCCTTGGGACGACGTGCTTTCCACAAACGGATCAAAAACGGCTTATTAAAATACAAAATCTAAAAGGACACACACGTGTCAGCCTTAGAATGATGGACAGGGTTTAAAGTCTCGTTCATACCTGACAGCCTTGTAGATGGCAGTGTGATTGCTATGGCCACTCACTCCCCTTCCATCGAAGGTCAGCACCTGAAACAACAACAATGTTCATTTGAAGATAGTTATTTTATGTTTATGGCATAAAGTATCAAATATCAATGTGAAATGTTGGCTACATGCCAAAGAAAGAGATGCACGTTCACGGTTTGGTTAATGGAGGCGTGTCTTGAATGTCAGTGTCTCTGCCTGCCTCCCAAATGGCACTCTATTCCCTATATAGTGGTCAAAATGTGTGTGCTAGAATAGGGTGCCATCTGGGACTCACACTGATAGCAGAATGCAGCTTGGCAGGAGACAACTGATATTTAAGAGCCTTTTTCTGTCTGTATGCCTGTTCACCTGTGAACCAAGGGAAGATTGGGAAAGGGAAAAGGGGGAGCAAGCAGGTCAAAGGGAAAGAAAAACAACTTGACTAAAGACACAGCAGTTTTTGAGTGAGGCAGAGGATAAATGTACCATGATTGTGTCCCTGAAACCGAACATAAAAGGTGGACACCACACACCTTCTAACCCAGAGCAGGGTCATGTCTTGCCATTTACTGGCCTGAGGGAGACATTTTACATCTGCCAGAGTTGACTTGGAGGAGGCAAAAAATGATTACACGTACAAACACCAGTTTCTGGAAATATTAGTTGTTGCCAAACCGAACAGATAATAAAAATGGGTTCCAAGGATATCTGCTTCAACTCTTTTTTTGCTTGTTTTAGGCTTAAACTTACATGCTAAAAACTGTAACAGCAGTAAACCAATACGAATAGGTTATATTATGGGAAAGGTGGAATACTTTATATTTCTGTAGTCTCTTTTATGATTTAGTTCATCTTTGTGCATAATCCTTAACAGCTGGCAAGTGTCTTCACTGACATTTTCAACCTCTCCCTGACCCAGTCTGTAATACCTACATGTTTCAAGCAGACCACCATAGTCTGTGTGCCCAAGAAAGCCAAGGTAACCTGCCTAAATGACTACCGCCCCGTAGCACTCACAACTATAGCCATGAAATGCTTTGAAAGGCTGGTCATGGCTCACATCAACACCATCATCCCAGACACCCTGGATCCACTCCAACTCGCATACCTCACCAACAGATGCACAGATGACGCAATCTCTATTGCACTCCACACAGCCCTTTCCCACCTGGACAAAGGGAACACCTACCTAGAATGTTGTTCATTAACTACAGCTCAGTGTTCAATGCCATAGTGCCCTCCAAGCTCATCACTAAGATAAAGACCCTGGGTCTGAACACCTCCCTCTGCAACTAGAACCTTGGACTTCCTGAGGGGGCGCACCCCAGGTGGTAAGGGTAGGCAACAACACATCCGCCACGCTGACCCTCAACACAGGGGCCCCTCAGTGGTACATGCTTAGTCCCTTCCTGTACTCTCTGTTCATCCACGACTGCGTGGCCACACACAACTCCAACACCATCATTAAGTTTGTCAACGACACCGTGGTGGTAGGCCTGATCACCGACGACGATGAGACCTGACAGAGACCTGACAGTGTGGTGCCAGGTCAATAACCTCTGAGCAAGACAAAGGGCAGAGTAAGCCCCCATTCACATCGAAGGGGCTGTAGTGGAGCAGGTCAAGAGCTTCAAGTTCCTTGGTGTCCACATCACTAAGGACCCATCATACCAAGACAGTCGTGAAGAGGGCACGACAACACCTATTCCCCTTCCGGAAGCTGAAAAGATTTGGCTTGGCTCCTCAGATCCTCCAAAAGTTCTGCGACTGTCCGCATACGAGAACCCTTTTTGGTTCCAGGTAGAACCCATTTGGATTGCATGTAGAACTCCCTGTGGAAAGGGTTCTACCTGGAACCAAAAGGGTTGTACATGGAACCAAAATAAGTTATTCAAAGGTTTCTCCTATGGGGACAGGAACCCTTTCTGGTTTTAGATAGCATCTAGGCGGTGTCAGAGGAATGCCCCAAAAATTGTCAAAGACCCCAGCCACGCAAGTCATAGACTGTTCTCTCTGCTACTCCATGGCAAGAGGCACCGGAACTCCAAGTCTGGGACCAAAAGGATCCTTAACAGCTTCTACCCCCAAGCCATAAGAGTGCTGAACAGTTCCCAGACTATTTACATTGATCCCCTTATTTAATTCTTATTATATTGCACTGACTCTCTTGCACAGGCTCAATGTACACTTACTGGACTCAAACCATACACTCATGTAACGGATGTGAAACGGCTAACTTAGTTAGCGGTGTGCGCTAAATAGCGTTTCAATCGGTTACGTCACTTGCTCTGAGACCTTGAAGTAGTAGTTCCCCTTGCTCTGCAAGGGCCGCGGCTTTTGTGGAGCGATGGGTAACGATGCTTCGTGGGTGACTGTTGTTGATGTGTGCAGAAGGTCCCTGGTTCGCGCCCGGGTATGGGCGAGGGAACGGTTTAAAATTATACTGTTACATTGATGCTGTTGACCTGGATTACTGGTTGCTGCGGAAAAAGGAGGAAGGTCAAAAGGGGGGTGAGTGTAACGGATGTGAAACGGCTAGCTTAGTTAGCGGTGTGCGCTAAATAGCGTTTCAATCGGTTACGTCACTTGCTCTGAGACCTTGAAGTAGTAGTTCCCCTTGCTCTGCAAGGGCCGCGGCTTTTGTGGAGCGATGGGTAACGATGCTTCGTGGGTGACTGTTGTTGATGTGTGCAGAAGGTCCCTGGTTCGCGCCCGGGTATGGGCGAGGGAACGGTTTAAAATTATACTGTTACATTGATGCTGTTGACCTGGATTACTGGTTGCTGCGGAAAAAGGAGGAAGGTCAAAAGGGGGGTGAGTGTAACGGATGTGAAACGGCTAGCTTAGTTAGCGGTGTGCGCTAAATAGCGTTTCAATCGGTTACGTCACTTGCTCTGAGACCTTGAAGTAGTAGTTCCCCTTGCTCTGTAAGGGCCGCGGCTTTTGTGGAGCGATGGGTAACGATGCTTCGTGGGTGACTGTTGTTGATGTGTGCAGAAGGTCCCTGGTTCGCGCCCGGGTATGGGCGAGGGGACGGTTTAAAATTATACTGTTACACTCACACATACTACACTGACACTCCAACACACATGTACATATTACCTCGACTAACCTGTGCCCCTGCACATTGACACTGTACCGGTAACCCTTGTACAGTGCCTTCAGAAAGTATTCAGACCCCTTGGTGTTTTCTACAATTTGTTACGTTACAGACTTACTCTAAAAAGGATTAGAACATGTTTATTTCTAATCAATCCACACACAATACCCCATAACAACAAAGCAAAGGGCCTATATATATATATATATTGCTATGAGACTCGAAATTGAGCTCAGGTGCATCCTGTTTCCATTGATCATCACTGAGATGTTTCTACAACTTAATTGGAGTCCACCTGTTGTAAATTCAATTGATTTGACATGATTTGGAAAGGCATACACCTGTCTATATAAGGTCCCACAGTTGAAATGGAATGTCAGAGCAAAAACCAAGCCATGAGGTCGAAGGAATTGTCCGTAGAGCTCCGAGACAGGGAACAGACGAGACGGCACCATGCTGTGGGGATGTTTTTCAGCAGCATCTCTCTGGAGAGACCTGAAAATAGCTGTGCAGCAATGCTCCCCATCCAACCTGACAGAGCAAGAGAGGATCTGCAGAGAAGAATGGGAGAAACTCTCCAAATACAGGTGTGCCAAGCTTTAGGGCGTCATACCCAAGAAGACTCTAGGCTGTAATCGCTGCCAAAGGTGCTTCAACAAAGTACTGAGTAAAGGGTCTGAATACTTAGGTAAATGTGATATTTCAGTTTATTTTTCAAACATTTGCAAAAATGTTTAATAAAAACGTTTTGCTTTGTCATTATGGAGATATTGTGTGTAGATTGATTAGGGAAAAAACTATTTAAGTTAACAAAATGTGGAAAATGTCAAGGGATCTGAAGACTTAGCCTCTCTATTGTTATTTTATTACTATTTGTCCTTTAGTTCATTTAGCAAAATGTTCTTACTTACTTTTGAAAACTGCATTGTTGGTTAAGGGCTTGTAAGTAAGCATTTCACAGTAAGGTCTGTTGTATTCGGTGCATGTGACAAATACAATTTGAAGGGGAAGAAATATCCATCCAACTGTTTGGTAGTCTGATCAAAATAACCTACCCTGAACTGTTTGGTTTTGAGGGAAATTGCTAGCATCCTGCTGTGCACTCTCCTGCATAATTATTTATCTGAGAAAGCAGACAGACTGGGTTCAACTTTTGTCAGAATACTAATGGTTGCGGACGGACAAGAAAAAAAAGAGTTAAGATCTCAATTCCCAAATTCCTTTTGGTAAATTTCCTGGAAGGTTGATTGAAATCTGACAGTGACCTGAGCTCAAACCACCACAACCATATTCTGCTAAATACAAAGGAAGGAAGACATGATGACCCTCTTTCAGTTCATTATCATGCCGTCCCTTGGAGCCTGTGAGAGACATACACAGATACAAAAGACTATTGACAATGGCCAGAAGACTGTGGTCCGAAAACTGCCTATACAAATAATCTAGCATTTTCAGGGTGGCTTCGTTAGAAAAATCACTCACAGGAGAAAAAAAGTCATTAAATCAATCAGACACAGTACTGTATAGAATTGGCTACTTGATAAATGATAGTGAGATTCAGTGATGAGTTGGTCATCATACCAGGTTGATGGAGTGGGCTCTGATGTGCTTCAGGATTAGAGAGGAGGCCATTGAGATGCTCCATTCTACGTTGGGATCGTCTGGCAGTTCTCTGAAAGATGAAGAGGGGCATACGTTAGAGTTTATTTAGCCTTTATTTTACTAGGCAAGTCAGTTAAGAACAAATTCTTATTTACAATGGCGGCCTAGGAACAGTGAATTAACTGCCTTGTTCAGGGGCAGAGTGACAGATTTGTACCTTTTCAGCTCAGGGATTCAATCTAGCAACCTTCCGGTTACTGGCCTAATGCTCTAACCTCAAACCTGACGCCCCAAGGAGTTACAGTGGGGCTCTGGTTGAAAGTAATAAACAGTATAGGGAATAGGGTGCCATTTGGGACATTGATAAAACTGACTATGCAGGTATGTCACCCTTCTCTAACTGGCTAGACTACTGTAGCACACCAACCAACCAAAACAGTAGCCTGACTTCAACTCAACAAAATGGATATGTAGCCTACTTCTTACAATGCACAAGATTCACGCACGGAGAACACTGGACCCAACCATTGAAAAGGTTCTCTTTCTTTTAGAATGTATGCCAGCCAGGGTATACTGTAGCTGGCCGTTAGGGGTCAGTGGGGCCTTTAGTATCCTGTTCAACTGAATCTATAGCCTAGGGAGAACAAAGACCATGTACAACACACACCCTTGGGTTCAGAGAGTATTCAACATCTTTCAAATAGTTTATCTGTGATTGATTGAGTTTTCCTGGCACAATGAAACCAATGGAATAGCCCCAAAAAGTGCAAACCCCACACCTCCCTGAGCTACTCTAGTCTGTCCATCAGACAACCTCATCACACCAACTATTTATGGGGGGGTGTCACTCATGCTGATCTCTCTCCCCCTCTCTCCCTCTCTCCCTCTCTCCCTCTCTCCCTCTCTCCCCTCTCTCCTCTCCCTCTCTCTCTCTCCCTCTCTCCCTCTCTCCCTCTCTCCCTCTCTCCCTCCCTCCCTCCAGAGACATCAAACATTCAAGAGGGAGAGAGAGCGAGGCAGTGGAGCATGTTGAGAGTGATTCAGACACACTCGGGTCGGGGCAGTTCAGATGAAAACAAAGTCCTGAGGGCTTCATTAGGAAGGCTGGCTAAAGCAGTAGTGCTCTCGCTCTCACACAGAGATGAACCATTTCTCTGCTAGTTACATGTTGATCTGACCAACAATAAGAATAGGAGGTTTGACTGTTGCAAAATGGATGCATAGGGCTAATAGAACGCATGACATTTGACGTACTTGGTTAAAAAAACAACACCACAGCTCAACGTCAGGGAAGCAGTTGAATGAGAGAGAAACAGGGAGAAAGAAAAGGGTAGACACTGGACAGAGAGCAATGACCTGATGTCTTGTACATTTTGAGATTGGGTGGGTGGCGGAGGTGATGGAGTAGAGGGTGAATAGAGGTCGTCCCACCTCCCCCTTGGTTCATAACAATGGGGCAGGACAGTTGTGCCTGTGGAGGGACGTGATGGATCAGGACACAAATCAAACGCCTGCCAGGGCTATGGGGGTCAGGCCTGAAGGGTGCTGTATCACGGGGGGAGGGGGTATTAGGGTTGAAGTAGCCTGCCCTCCTACTGCATTAGTAGGATTCCTAATTATGTTCATATGCGCCATATTCTCTTTTGTTTTGGATGACAAATGTTGTTGGACTTTGGTTCAAAGCATTGGTCATTAGCTAAGTATGCATGAAAGGCACAATGTAGAAAAAGTAAAGCGTGATACAAAATGAGACATTTTCTCTGGTAGCAAAGGCGTGAGACGTTAAACAAGAATATTCGGCTTCACAACTTCATCTCCGTTAACAAGACATAAAGACATAAACAACACCAAAACACATCAATTTTAAACCTCACATACCCTTCACAGTAAACAGCTATTGTTTATTTGTTGTCAAATTTAGCTTTGAAGTGCAACTGTAACTTACTGTTCTTCCACAAGCCTGGTTGAAAAAAAATAAGATTCAGTTTTTACCCTGGCAACCGTAGCTAAACAAAAGAGGACAAGGAGAGGAAAAAAATAGAAGAAATATGTACAAAAGACAGATGATCTACCTGACCTTTCCTCAAAGCGGGATGCAGGCAGCAGAGTGAGCTTCACTATGGCAACAGTGCCAAACGCCCTAGAGTAACCTCCCCGTTCCTAGCCCCCCTCCTGCAGCTTTGCATGTGGATGTCTAATTGCTTGCAGGCATCTGGATGCAGTGGTTGAACTTTGGCCCAGTCGACAAGAGGGGCAGTGCTATGCTGTAGGACAGACTGACTGACTGACAGACAGCACTTTCCTTGTTTAGTCTGGTCACATGGGCCAGCCAGAGGCCGAGGATACTGCCAGACAAGCTTAGGCTCCTGTCCCACTGTCAGGTTTATAGGATATGCTGGGAAAACGCTGAGACACACCGCTGGTTGGTTAACTCCTTCACGGCACATTTACATTAAACACAAAATGTCTTATATAAAAGAAAACACTGCAATATTTAATTTACTTAGGAACTGTGGGAAGTCTAGCATATTCTAAATGGACTATTACACAATAGGCCCATGTGTTTTGTTACATTTGATCTTTTTACAGAGGGGTTGATAGGCTGTGATTTTACTTTCAATATGTCTACAATGTTTATTTGTACTCTTATAGGCCTACATGTATTTAAGCTTAAAATAGCTCTAGCAAATACAGTGTTCAGTCAGATAAGGGCTGCTATGCAAAAAAATGCTCAATATACACACACATTATTTAGTATATGCACCATCATATCACGTTATCTCCCCCGTCCAAAATAGAGTGTGCCCTTAAGACGATGGAGTGTTTCAACCATCAGACTATTTTGGACTAATATTCTCCCCCATACGTGGTGACTGTGATTGTATTAACAGTTGGCCAGGACAGGGCAGTGTGTTGAGTGGCTGACATGGGAACACAGTGAGAGGTTGGCACCACTCAACACAAGATTCTCTGTCAGTCCTCAGTGCGTGTATATGTATGTATGTGCGCGTGTGTGTGTGTGTGTGTGTGTGTGTGTGTGTGTGTGTGTGTGTGTGTGTGTGTGTGTGTGTGTGTGTGTGTGTGTGTGCATTTCTCTTAGTCCTCAGCTCTGCCCTGCTAGCAGCCAGTAAATCAGCCAGAGCTATTTTTTCCACCAGATCGATGTATAATTAAACACAGTGGGGGGAGGATGATGCTCCGACTCTACTCTGACATTACTCCTGCACTCTCTTAACTCTGACTGGATACCAAATCAACAACTTGGCTAGGACACTTGAAAGTTCATATGCAACTGAACTATAAAGGTCAGGTTTATCTTTCTTAGGAAATACAGTATCTACTTGGTGGAGGGACACCTCAGGGGCAAATGACACTGTGATGAGGCAGGCCACTGAGGTTAGTCACCTCTGCAGAAGTTAGAAGACGGACTTTGGCTGTGTCTCAAATGGCTCTCTATTCCCTATAAAGTAAACTACTTTTGACCGAGGCCGATAGGTATCTTGTCAAAAGTAGTGCACTTTATTGGGAATAGGGTACAATTTGGGATGCATGTATAGAGTCACTGCTGTAGTCAGTCAGAGGGAAGACTACAGTACAGTGTGCTCCAGGCCAATGAATAATGGGTTGTGTGGGAGTGGATGAACTTTTGCATGGGACTGACAAGCTCTCTCTCTCTCTCTCTTACACGTAGTGCAGAGAGCAGGCAGAGTGAATGGAGGTCGTGCCAGTGCAAGTGGAGAGGCAGCGCAGTAGATCGGGCTCAGATCAGGGCTGATCAACAAAAGCCATGCCCCATGATGCACTGGGGCCCAGCCCAGAGACTGTCAACACAGCTGTCCTATTCATTAAGGTCTGACGAGGATGAGGGCCAGCCAGTCAGTCAGTCAGCCAGACATCATCTGATCATATCACAGTACCACTGAACGACTGACTAGAAGAAAGGGAGAACACTTGCTGACTGCGGAGGAGGGAGGAGAAAGCGAAAGAGTGTACAGGGGAAAATTAGAAGATTTTTTGGAGATAATGTATTCATTAATTTTTCCTAAACTTTGTAGATATGTTATCAATGTCAACACGTCAAACAAACATGACACTTTTGATTGATAAAGATGAACAATTCTGATTCAAAAGCATGGGCTATTTTTCACCTTGGCAAAAGGCTTCCCATTTCATGGCTGCCTGCAAAAGGAGAATTGACCTTTATGGCACGTAATATCCAGTGTTAACCAGTGTTAGCACTGAGGCAATAAAACAACAGCAAGAACACTAAAAGGAGGAGCTACTCCTTTGAATAAAGCCTACAACAGAGTAAAACGGTACAATAATCGGACTAAACAAGTAAGATGTAGAGTACAAAGACAATGATGAAACCCTAGTTTATGGAGAATGTGTGAACTCAGTGTTAAACTACTGAAAGAGCTGCTTCCTGTGCTTGGCCCTCCTATGTTGAACATAATAAACGTCTCTCCATCCACCGGATGTGTACCAAACTCACTAAAAGTGGCAGTAATTAAGCCTCTCTTGAAAAAGCCAAACCTTGACACAGAAAATATTTTTAAAAACTAAAAATCGGCCTATATCGAAACTTCCATTCCTCTCAAAATTGTTAGAAAAGGGTGTTGCACAGCAACTCACTGCCTTCCTGAAGACAAACAATGTATACGGAATACTTCAGTCTGGTTTTAGATCCCATCATAGCACTGCGACTGCACTTGTGAAGGTGGTAAATTACCTTTTAATGGCATCAGACCGAGGCTCTGCATCTGTCCTCGTGCTCCTAGACCTTAGTGCTACTTTTGATACCATCGATCACCACATTCTTTTGGAGAGATTGGAAACCCAAATTGGTCTACACGGACAAGTTCTGGCCTGGTTTAGATCTTATCTGTCGGAAAGATATCAGCTCGTCTCTGTGAATGGCTTGTCCTCTGACAAATCAACTGTAAATTTCAGTGTTCCTCAAGGTTCCGTTTTAGGACCACTATTGTTTTCACTATATATTTTACCTCTTGGGGATGTCATTCGAAAACATAATGTTAACTTTCACTGCTATGCGGATGACACACAACTGTACATTTCAATGAAACATGGTGAAGCCCCAAAATTGCCCTCGCTAGAAGCATGTGTTTCAGACATAAGGAAGTGGATGGCTGCAAACTTTCTACTTTTAAACTCGGACAAAACAGAGATGCTTGTTCTAGGTCCCAAGAAACAGAGATCTTCTGTTGAATCTGACAATTAATCTTAATGGTTGTAGAGTCGTCTCAAATAAAACTGTGAAGGACCTCGGCATTACTCTGGACCCTGATCTCTCTTTTGACGAACATATCAAGACTGTTTCAAGGACAGCTTTTTCCCATCTACCATCTGATTGTAAAAATCAGAAAGTTTGTCCAAAAATGCTGCAGAAAAATGTATCCATGCTTTTGTTACTTCTAGGTTAGACTACTGCAATGCTCTACTTTCCGGCTACCCGGATAAAGCACTAAATAAACTTCAGTTAGTGCTAAATACGGCTGCTAGAATCCTGACTAGAACCAAAATATGTGATCATATTACTCCAGTGCTAGCCTCCCTACACTGGCTTCCTGTCAAGGCAAGGGCTGATTTCAAGGTTTTACTGCTAACCTACAAAGCATTACATGGGCTTGCTCCTACCTAGCTCTCTGATTTGGTCCTGCCGTACCATACATACCTACACGTACGCTACGGTCACAAGACGCAGGCCTCATAATTGTCCCTAGAATTTCTAAGCAAACAGCTGGAGGCAGGGCTTTCTCCTATAGAGCTCCATTTTATGGAATGGTTTGCCTACCCATGTGAGAGACGCAAACTCGGTCCCAACCTTTAAGTCTTTACTGAAGACTCATCTCTTCAGTTGGTCATATGATTGAGTGTCTGGCCCAGGAGTGTAAAGGTGAACGGAAAGGCTCTGGAGCAACGAACCGCCCTTGCTGTCTATGCCTGGCCGGTTCCTCTCTTTCCACTGGGATTCTCTGCCTCTAACCCTATTACAGGGGCTGAGTCACTGGCTTACTGGTGCTCTTTCATGCCGTCCCTAGGAGGGGTGCGTCACTTGAGTGGGTTGAGTCACTGATGTGATCCTCCTGTCTGGGTTGGCGCCCCTCCTTGGGTTGTGCCGTGGCGGAGATCTTTGTGGGCTATACTCGGCATTGTGTCAGGATGGTAAGTTGGTGGTTGAAGATATCCCTCTAGTGGTGTGGGGGCTGTGCTTTGGCAAAGTGGGTGGGGTTATATCCTTCCTGTTTGGCCCTGTCCGGGGGAATCATCGGATGGGGCCACAGTGTCTCCTGACCCCTTCTGTCTCAGCCTCCAGTATTTATGCTGCAGTAGTTTGTGTCAGGGCTAGGGTCAGTTTGTTATATCTGGAGTACTTCTCCTGCCTTATCTGGTGTCCTGTGTGAATTTAAGTATGCTCTCTCTAATTCTCTCTTTCTCTCTCTCGGAGGACTTGAGCCCTAGGACCATGCCTCAGGACTACCTGGCGTGATGACTCCTTGCTATCCCCAGTCCACCTGTCTGTGCTGCTGCTCCAGTTTCAACTGTTCTGCCTGCGGCTATGGAAACCTGACCTGTTCAACCGATGTGCTACCTGTCCCAGACCTATTATTTGACCATGAACATCTTGGCCATGTTCTGTTATAATCTCCACCCGGCACAGCCAAAAGAGGACTGGCCACCCATCATAGCCTGGTTCCCCTCTAGGTTTCTTCCTAGGTTTGGGCCTTTCTATGAAATTCTTCGTAGCCAACGTGCTTCAACACCTGCATTGCTTGCTGTTTGGGAGTTTAGGCTGGGTTTCTGTACAGCACTTTGAGATATCAGCTGATATACGAAGGACTATATAAATACATTTGATTTGACGGGGGTTGGAGGTGTAGCACTGGGCCTAAAACATTAGTGATGGCATCACTGGGTGGACGGCAGTTACTAATCCAACAGTCAACTCATACTGAATCTAAGGTGCACAAATGCACACACGCACGTAGTAAGAGGGTTGTAGGGTTATTTTAGGGCAGGGCACTGCTGTGTGTAGACTCCCTCAGTGACTCCAACTCTCTGTGTTAGTCAGCTAACAGACCAGCTCCTCGGGAATGACGTCTCACTTTATTAGTTCACGTCAACATGACAACTGAGATGACCCAGAGGAAGTAAATGTACATCTGCACACACTTGTCTCAAGATACTGATAATGTACTGTATGTAGCCAAGCTGCAGCCAAACATTTACAGACAGAAAAAAAACAAAAAACATCAGTGACCTGGATTGGGAGGCTGAAATGTGAAGGGCTCAGAGCCGTTCCAAAATCCACTCCATGGTCCTTAGCAGTTGGCTTCAGCAGACAAGGGAGGGGGGAGAGAGAGAAAAAAAATAGTGTGTGATAGAGAGAGGAGGAAGAGGGCAAGAGAAAAATGTGTGAGAGAGAGCAAGAGAAGGTGGGGGTAGGGATCTTACAGAGTAGTTTAGGGGGTGAGTCTTTTAGGCAAACACCAAAAACACAGGAAGGAGAGTGGGCTGTCAGCCACTAGTACAAGGTGAGGGTCATAGCATAAGGGGTGTAGCTCACACCAACACACATGCACTTACATCCTGATTCAGATCAAAGTTGATCCATCTATCTGTGTGCACAATATTTTTGTATTTACCCTCTATTTAACTAGGCAAGTCAGTTAGGAACAAATGATTACTTACAATGACTGCCTACTCGTCAAGATGATAAAATGGAAAGGGAGGTAGTGAGGTTATGAAATGCCAACAATGTACTGCGGGGCAGACAATCTGGGCATGCTGCCATCTTAATACTGCCAGTTCCAGGCCACTCCTGTCCTGGTGAACTGCGGTGCATAATCTCAAGCGGCAGACAGACCTGTTCTGAGAACCTCCACAATTTCCTGGTACAGCCACTGGGATTTGTCCACAGAAAGGTCTCCTACTATTTATTTCCACCCTCCACTTTTTTTTCCTGTAATGTGAGCACTTTTGAACACAACCCCTACCCGCTGGGCTGAGAAGTCAGTGATTATAGGCAATGGTCTGTTCCAGAGGATTGTAAACCTTGCAGGCATCAACAATACTCGTAAAAACATGAAATGGCAAAACGCAGAAGATTTTACAGAGCAGTACAGTACATATCTGAAAAAGACAGTTCATGAGGGATAGGGGTCATGAGGGATAGGGGTCAAATTTAATTTAAACACAAATCCTCCTAGTTTAAAATGATCTAGCAATCAGAATTCAAATCCATCTCACAGCTTTACGCAACATTATCTACAATGGGATTTTTCCCTTTCCAAGTTTCCAGGAAGTATTTCCATCACACAGTGAATAATCTATGCAGACTCTAGCCAATGAAGCTAAGACCTGGCCAGGCCCTTTTGTTTGTGTCTGAAAGGGGGTGTCCAGTGGTGCTGAGCCCAGGGGTGGTCTGGACTCTGGACCAATACCAGCCATGGGTTGCGTCCCAAATGGCACCCTATTCCCTATACTGTGCACTACTTTGAGGTTTGACCAGAGCTGTATGGGCTTTGGTCAAAAGGAGTGCACTAAATAGGGAATATGGTGCCATTAGGGATACAGCCATGGACTCCTTTACTAGGATGATGGAGGCCTTTTTTTCTCCTTTTAAGTAAAAATACACAGCCTTCTTATCCATCCCGCTGAACCACAGCCATGATGCCATTGATGTTCTCATTCTCTCTGAACCACCAGAGGATTTGTCCAATGAACGCCTCATCTACCAATTACTGGACAAAATGACCACTATTAGGTAAAAATACATTATCTGCTTAGGCCTATTTATTGTTAATTACCAGTGAACACTATTTATCGGAGGTAAAAAAATATATATATCACCTTTGGATGCATGTCTGGATATGCACAGCTAGTCAGTCTACTAGCTAAAAAAGTATTCTGGTTAAAGGTCTACAGACAATAGCAATTGTCTATTCTAGTAACAGAAAGGGGATTCCTTCTGATATACAATGGGAGGCATACATTGATTAGCACAGAGTAATTAGTACTTCAAAGTTATAAAGCTAATTCATGAGAGTTAATATGAGCTTTAATATACAGTGCATTCGGAAAGTATTCAGACCCATTGACTTTTTCGACATTGATGAGGATAACGTAACAATCTACACACATTACTCCATAATGTCAAACAAAACAGGTTTTTAATACTTTCTTTGCACATTTATAACAGGTTCATCATGTTTCCATTGATCGTCCTTGAGATGTTTCTAAAACTTGGAGTCCACCGGTGGTAAATTCAATTGATTGGACATGATTTGGAAAAGCACACATCTGTCTATATACTGTAAGGTCCCACAGTTAACAATGTATGTCAGAAGAAAAAACAAGTTATGAGGTCGAAGGAATTGTCCGGAGAGCTCAGAGATAGGATTGTGTCGATGCACAGATCTGGGGAAGAGTACCAAAAAATGTCTGCAGCGTCGAAGTTCCCCAAGAACACAGTGGCCTCCATCATTCTTAAATGGAAGAAGTTTGGAACCACCAATACTCTTCCTAGAGCTGGCCGCCTAGCCAAACTGAGCAATCAGGGGAGAAGGGCCGTGGTCAGGGAGGTGACCAATAACCCGATGGTCACTCTGACAGGGCTCCAAAGTTCCTCTGTGGAGATGGGAGAACCTTCCAGAAGGACAACCATCGCTGCAGCACTCTTCCAATCAGACCTTTATGGTAGAGTGGCCAGACTGGGACTGGGAGACTATCAGGATTGAGGGAAAGATGAACAGAACAAAGTACAGAGAGATCCTTGATGAAAACCTGCTCCAGAGCACTCAGGACCTCAGAGTGGGGTGAAGGTTCACCATCCAACAGGACAATGACCCTAACCACACAGCCAAGGTACACCATCCAACAGGACAACAACCCTAACCACACAGCCAAAACAATGCAGGAGTGGCTTTGGGACAAATCTCTGAATGTCCTTGAGTGGCCCAGCCAGAGCCTGGACTTGAACCCGATCAAACATCTCTGGAGAGACCTGGAAATAGCTGTGCAGTGACGCTCCCCATCCAACCTGACAGAGCTTGAGAGGATCTGCAGAGAAGAATGGGAGAAACTCCCCAAATACAGGTGTGCCAAGCTTGTAGCGTCATACCCAAGAAGACTTTAGGCTGTAATCACTGCTAAAGGTGCTTCAACAATGTATTGAGGAATGGGTCTGAATGCTTATGTAAATGTAATATTTAAGTTTTTTATAAATTTGCAAAAATGTCTAAAAAGCTGTTTTTCTTTGTCATTATGGGCTATCGTGTGTCGGTTGATGAGGGGGGCTGTAACGTAACACAATGTGGAAAAAAGTCAAGGGGTCTGAAAATTTTCCGAATGCACTAATATATATATATATATATATGACATAATTGATAAGAATATAGCAGTGACTACATCTCAAATCCTCATGACATTTCCATATCAAGAAGCACAAACTTTTAAAGAGCACTAAACAGTAAAATTGGTTTATCACTTAGACCTAAGTCACTCACAACATAAGTCTTTAATATTCACCAATTAGTCACATAACTAATTGCTGAAAAGAAATGGTGGCCAAAATCTCATATCACATTGCAGACCTGGTAAGATTTCAGAGGGCAGAGAGAGAGGATGTCCAACAGGGGCCGACCTCTCAATGCCTCTGGGGCCTAATCGTTTATGGCCCCTAATGACAGAGTAGGCCAATACGTCAGGCCAGGCTGACTAGGCTCTGTCATGGTAAGAAAGGAGGAGTTTGATTTGTGGCTGGTTTACTGTTTGTTCTGACAGACACTGGGGGGGGGGGGGGGGGGCTTAATAAATTGACTGTTCTGACAAGGTTGCTTATAGATGGGTTGGTTGTTTAGCAACAAAATTGGTGTGTGCGCAACAAATGGGGCAAAAAACACAGGGTTGGCTTAGATTGTTGACAAGATAAACTATATTTAAACTCCAATGTTTATTGAAAACAAATACATTTGCACAATGAGTACTTGTCTCTCAAATACGTCATTACAGTTGTTGGTTAGTTGGCTAGCGACTTCTTGCCATATTAGCATAGACGTGACATCAATCAAAACACCTCAAAACATTAGGGGTGTAACAGTTCACCAACCCCACAGTTGGGTACGTATTGTGGTTTTGGGGTCACGGTTGGTTTCGGTACATCGGGAAAATTAAATGGCAAACGTTAATGTAGTCATTTTTGTTTATTTAAGAAAATACAAAGTGTTAGTATTCCTGATGGTATTCCATGATCATATAATGCCTGAAGAGAGCACAAATCAGGAATAACCTCTTGTATTTTCTTAAAATGAAAATGCATGATTACTCAACAACACTAAAATAAAGTGCAATATGCATGTGAAATCAATATAGAAACATGGCTCAGACATTGCTATGCTTTTCTACAAAGAGAAAAAGATGCGCAATTGTGTGACTCTCATAAAGGGGGCGTGTCTGTAGCACATTACTTCTCATCTCCCACTCAGGAATAAGTTGATGGGCTGCCACTAAGTACCTCTCTGTAAGCCCTGAAGGTCCATCCATCTGTAGTAGCCTAAACCCAACACAGGGTGCATTGACAACTTCAGATTTAGTTCGCATATATAGAGCGGGTACTACCCGTTTGCTGAAATGGGTGCCGAGAGGGCAAAGTTCGTAATGTGGATCGAGCACTTTTTTTGCGTTTTTTGCTTCGGTGGTAGGACTACTGCGTTGATTCCGCTGTAAATGTGTCAACACGTTTGAGGTGTTGGCAGCTGCATAGACTATTCTCGTTGAGCAGTGGCTACATAGTACTGTTAACTGTTAACAGTACACTGTTGTAATCTACTGGGAAGCCAAAATGTTCCCAAACTGGAGATTTAAACGATTGAGAATCCTTTCGTTTTTCGACCCCACCACTTGCCATCATACAGAAGTAGTTCCTATCTGCGCCTCACAAAAGGACAGTCTGAAATGTGCCAATTAAGACTCATTCATTTTCATTATAACGTGCGCATAGGCAATAGTTGGACCGAACCGAGGTCCCCATAAATTGTACCAATACACCTCTACAAGGCATGGTATGAAAAACAAGATAAAACTAGCCAGCTATGATTCCCCACATGGCAGCTTCTTGTCATTGTTGCTTACCTTTATTTAACTAGGTAAGTCAGCTAAGAACAAATTCTTATTTTCAATAACGGCCTAGGAACAGTGAGTTAACTGCCTTGTTCAAGGGCAGAATGACAGATTTTAACCTTGTCAGTTCGAGGATTCGATCCTGCAACCTTTCAGTTACTAGTCCAACGCTCTAACCACTAGGCTACCTGCCGCCCCAAATCACAACACACAGCCTTTTACCTCATTGAAGCGTGTACATTGTTTTAGTGGCGTTGTCAGCTAACCGGTCTAACTACACTGAACAAAAATATAAAACACAACATGCAACAATTTCAAAGATTTTACTGAGTTTTACTGAGTTACAGTTCATATAACAAGCATTTCGCTACACTCGCATTAACATCTGCTAACCATGTGTATGTGACAAATAAAATTTGATTTGATAAAAAAAATATATATATATATCTATATATATATATATATAGAAGGAAATCAGTTCATTTAAATAAATAAATTAGGCCCTAATCTATGGATTTCACGACAGGGAATATAGATATGTATCCGTTGGTCACAGGTACCTTTAAAAAAAAGGTAGGGGCGTAGATCACAAAATCAGTCAGTATCTGGTGTGACCACCATTTGCCTCATCTCCTTCGCATAGACTTGATCAGGCTGTTGATTGTGGCTTATAGAATGTTGTCCCACTTCTCTTCAGTGGCTCTGCGAAGTTGCTGGATATTGGCGTAAACTGGGACACTGTTGATCCAGATCATCCCAAACATGATTAATGGGTGATACGTCTGGTGAGTAAATTTTCAGCTTCCTGGAATTGTGTACAGATCCTTACAACATGAGGCTGTGTATTATCATGCTGAAACATGAGGTGACGGTGGCCGATGAATGGCACGACAATGGGCCTCAGGATCTCGTCACAGTATCTCTGTGCATTCAAATTGCCATCGATAAAATGCAATTGTGTTCTTTGTCCTTAGCTTTTGCCTTCCCATACCCTAACCCCACCGCAACCATGGGGCACTCTGTTCACAACGCTGAAGTCAGCAAACCCGCTCGCCCACATGCCGCCATCTGCCCGGTATAGTTGAAACTGGGATTCATCCGTAAAGAGCACACACTTCCAGCGTGCCAGTGGCCATCGAAGGTGAGCAATTTCTCACTGAAGTTGGTTACGTCTCAGAAATACAGTCAAGTCAAGACCCTGTTGAGGATGACAAGCACACATATGAGTTTCCCTGAGACGGTTTTTGACAGTTTGTGCATAAATTCTTCAGTTCTGCAAACCCAGTTTTATCAACTGTCTGCGTGGCTGGTCTCAGATGATCCCGCAGGTGAAGAAGCTGGATTTGGAGATCTTGAGCTGTTGTGGTTTCACGTGGTCTGCGATTGTGAGGCCGGCTGGACGTACTGACAAACATTGTAAAATGACGTTGGAGGCAGCTTAAGGTAGAAAAATTAACATTAAATTCTCTGGAAAAAGCTCTGGTGGACATATCTAAGTCGCTCTGGATAAGAGCGTCTGCTAAATGACTTAAATGTAAATGTAAATATCTGCAGTCAGCATGCCAATTGCACACTCCCTCAACTTGAGACATCTGTGGCATTGTGTTGTGTGACAAAACTGCACATTTTAGAGTGCCATTTTATTGTCCCCAGGTAAACCTGTGTAATGATCATGCTGTTTAATCAGCCTCTTTATATGCCACACTTGTTTGGTGGATGGATTATCTTGGCAAATGAGAAATGATCAGTAACAGAGACGCAAACTAATTTGTGCACAATGTTAGAAATATGCTTTTTGCGTGTATGGAAAATGTATAGTGTCTTTTATTTCCTGCTCATGAAACCAACACCTTACATGTTGCATTTATATTTCTGTTAAGTATACGATTTTATGCTAAGCAGGCATTTCTTATTTAAAACAACAGATTCCTTTCTAAACCAACATCCCAAACACAACATGGGTAATATATATCCATGCCATCAATAGTTAAAGAAAATACATTTTAAGGGCCTCATTGCTACTGGAACAACCTAGCAGCACCTAACAGGTGTAGTAAGCCTGCTGCAGAATGATAATTGTGCTGAAGATTGCTTACTTGCTGGCAGAAACTACTTACTTGCAGTCGTGTATAGTGACTTGGGAGGCTGGTATTCCCAAAACGGCACAGCTGTCTAGAAGCTCTTCTCGACGCTGAAACCCTTGATTGTAGTAATTGCCTAAGTGATTATTTGGCGAAAAGTAATATGTTGTCATGTAAAGGAATTGCCACATGGCTATAAAAAAAGTAATTAACACTTCGTTTTATAACTATTACAATACTTGGCTCTAGTAAGCCGTTTCTCTTTTCTTGTGTCAAGCATGAATTAAATAGGGCTGAACAAACCATTGTTTTTGAACAAATGATCAGAATAGAAAATGGGAGACCTAGCTATACAGACAAATTGGTGCTGCAGCGTATTGCTATTTTCCTAGACGACTAAACTCAACTTCACAATGTCGTGTGTAATTGCGGGCTATTCTTTTTGTGCTGAAATAACTAATAATAATAACTTAAGTGACGTCGGAGTTCTATTCCACCCACAACAGTCTCAGCTCCTCCATCGTAAATAGTTGAGTTTAATCGGCTACTATTTTCCATGGAAAATGATGTAAAGCTAGCCCTGGTTGTAGGACGGAATACATAGGATACGCAAAAAATGTTATTCATTGTAAACCCACCTTGAGATAAACACAATAAATGAACAGATGCATTTAGTTCCACGAGTCTCAAAATTGCTGGTGCAAAGAACATGCATTCGTCATCCGGATGAGCGGTTAAAAAGAGTGCTCGAACATCGCTTGTTTGAGACGATTTGATTTGTTTGTCTCTACATAACATAAATCGCAACCAATGTTTACGTGACTTTGCTGAATTCTGCCGATAGTAAATGTATTGTATCCAAAAGAAGTAGGAAACAATTGCTGCAAAAAGTATAAGTAAAATATGCATTCTTTTTATTTTTACCGATGTTATAAACATTCCGTATTTTCACAAAGTTTCCTTTATCAAAGGTTCCGCTACAAAAGTAACATATTCTGCAGTATTTCCTGTTTCTGGAACGTAACATTTTAATACCCTGACAATTTATCATATCTATCTACAAAAAACTCACAGAAAATTGCCGTAAAAAAACGAATATCCATTTGATATTAAATTCAGAAATGTTCTAATGATAATGTTAAATAGACATATGAAAGTTGCCCCTTTTCTGTTGGATGCATCCGTTTGTTGACAACTCCGTTAAAGGTGCAAGTAAGGTAACGTGAAACAACCAACCGATAATTTATCTCATTAAAATCATGTTTTTTGTTTTTATCTAAACTGTGGACACATTATTACTTGTATTTTGGGGGTTCAACAAGCAGTTTTTGTCTCAGGAGGGAGCCACTATGGAACTTTGGTTCGCCTGTGGGGATGGTTTGAACGTTACACAACATTATCCTTTTTGGTATAATAAAAATAAAAACTTTTTAAAAAATCACCTAGTTTGGAAAACGATGATTTGAATGCTAATCACTATTTTAAAATATCTTTAACACTCACAAAAAAATATGCTTCAAGAAAGTCCTGTATTTTCTTAAATGTAAGAATTTACACAATCCTGCCAGGACATCGATACTAGACAAATCAAATGTGGTGCAGCCAAACTCTGTGGTGCAAGCCTTCTGTCTACAACACTCTTCCACAGTCTGTCAACAGCGGATTTACAAGCATCGGCCCTATAAGACCCCATTTGACTTCTTACAGGGTATTTTTCCGAATGTGAGGTGAGTACCTATCTCTTTCTATGTGCACAGAAGTGACATGTTTTGAAAATATAGCAGAACTTTGGGTTACGCTTAGCTGCCACTTTAGCGTACTGTACTATAGGGTGCGAATTACCCTTTGCAAGATGGCGGCTTGGTTGAAATTCATAGGTGAAATATTGTAGCCAACAACATAATGTTGTTTTACGGTATGTGATGTTTTTATGTACTTTATAACGGATCAAGTATGCTGCATTTACATATTTATGCCAAATGAAGGCTACCGTTAATTTCAACAAATGAAACGCACATATCCTTAAATTCAGCAACAAGCTATCGATATTGTAAGCTAGCTAGCATGTAAGCTAACAAGGCAAAAAGCAGACTGCAGTGAGCATTGCCTATGCCAAGTTGCTACTAATGTTTGCAGCTGTAATCTTGTGTTAAATTAACTAGCTCAATCGTTTTAGACAATCGTAGTAAGTCATTTATTTTCAGAGATGATGTGAAGGTTATATTTCTAGCTTGTAACGTAAACGTTATGCGCAAACTAGCTAGCTAGGCAATCATGTCATCATGTAAGTCAGCTCGCTAACATGATTACAAACTAGCTAGTAATTGTAAACATCTGTATAACCAGCATCACCAACAAACACACAAGTAACTATTTGAATCTTTCACGGAGACAGCATGTTTAGTCAATACATTGCTCTAATATCATATTCAGTGTGGTTTGTTGCAATCAGTGCTTGTTATTTATTCAGCCTGAACAATACGTTTTTCCCTTGCAACTACAATTCAACATCTGGTCCTGTCTGTCAACAAACTGGTACTAAACGATAATAAGAGGCGTATTAGATATGTTCTGTATTGATGACCAACTCAGTATTGAGTAGAATGTGAACCAAGTCCTCTAATGTCAGCTGGCCTAAAGATGCAGACTCAGATCATCCAGTTTATTTATGAAGTGCACACTTGACCTGTCTCATCGGCTCCGATAATATGGCCTCATTGGTTGTCAGTTTTACTATTTTATCGAACGTTACATTTTATGTAAAAAAATATAGGAATGAGGGAAGTGGAAGAGACTCATTCAATATTCTTATTGGCGGTTGTGACGTTGCATTGCCTTAGGTTTTATCTGTTGCTAAATTCTTGGCAGGAAGATGACACAGCCTGATGGAAGATAATTATTGTGCCATCCTTGTGGGCATGTAGAACAAGCATCAAAAACGCACTGGGGAAAGCTGCCACCTCCGGCTAGTGCATTTTGGTTTCTGTAGCCTATATCCAAGTTGTATCAGAGATTGTTCACAATCATAAGAGGGGTGGATTTGAGGATCCCTGTTTCATCATAGTCTAGGTAATGTGTCATTTCAAGTATGAAATCAGTGTTTCTGCAGGGTATTTTATGCCAATTTATTGTTTATGCATTTGAAGGAAAAGCTCATAGGCAACTGCAACTTTGGAGAGCAACTGTGGCGATTTGGTTCCCTTCAAGAATTGCCTATTTTTTTTTAGGGAAGCAGCATGACATTAGAGATGCACAACAGTTCAGGATTTGTCTGGCAGATTAATCCTGACAACAAAATGTGTCTTGTCATTCTTGTCTTCGCCATGTCAGTCTGGATGACACCTGTGTAACAAGATGTTTTTGACAAATCCTAGATTAATGTATGCACACATGACTGTAAGTCGCTTTGGATAAAAGCGTCTGCTAAATGGCATATATTATTATTATTATTATTATTATTATTATTATTATTATTATTATTTCAGAGGACATCAGATAAACATTCAGGCTTTCCCTCTCAAATTTAATCTGTACAGGCTGTCATCTGCATTAGTGTAACTCCGAAAAGGAAGATGGGGACCTTCGGTGTAAGGAGTTTTTTTTCTGTTCTAAATTACACTACTGTTCAAAAGTTTGGGTCACTTACAAATGTCCTTCTTTTTGAATGAAAATCACTTTTTTTGTCCATTTTTAAAATAATATAATAACAGTGCGAACTGCCTCTAACCAGAATAGAAAGAGGAGTGGGAGGCCCCGGTGCACAACTGAGCAAGAGGACAAGTACATTAGAGTGTCTAGTTTGAAAAACAGACACCTCACAAGTCCTCAACTGGCAGCTTCATTAAATAGTACCCGCAAAACACCAGTCTCAACAGTAAAGGGGTGACTCCAGGATGCTGGCCTGTCCGGTGTCTGTGTTCTTTTGCCCATTAACAATGTCTACACTGTATTTCAGATCAATTTGATGTTATTTTAATGGACAAGAACATTAGCTTTTCTTTCAAAACCAAGGGCATTTCTAACTGACCCCAAACTTTTGAGCGGTAGTGTACATTAAAGCATGGCAATTCAAAATGTTTTGTTTGTAGTGTGCTCTTTTTATTGGACAAGGAGGTTTGCCCTCCACAATGAGGTTTGCTCCAGAGAGCCCCTCTGTTAATACTTATGTTGGGCTTGACCCTTGCAGCAGCCTCCTACAACACTGCTACCGTCCAGACAGATATATAGGCCATTGATGGATGCTTGTCTATGCTAGTGATTTTCAACCTGTGGTCCACGGGGTTACTGCAGGTGGTCAGCTACATTTTTGTTCACATTTTCTTTCTTCTCACAATAATGTAAGTTGGCAGTATTACTGGTATTGTAATACATTTGACGTAAGTGCGTATTGTTTATAATATTAATCATAATAAGACTTCAAAGGCCCACCTCAAGTTGCCACACATTTCAGGTAATTCCTGTCCTAAAGTGGAAATTCTTGTTTAGGTTCAAATCAAATTTATTTGTCATATACACATGGTTAGCAGATGTTAATGCAAGTGTAGCGAAATGTTTGTGCTTCTATTTCCGACAATGCAGTAATAACCAACGAGTAATCTAACCTAACAATTCCAAAACTACTTCCTTATACACACAAGTGTAAAGGGATAAATAATATGTACATAAACATATATGAATGAGTGATGGTACATGGAACGGCATAGCGGCATAGGCAAGATGCAGTAGATAGTATCGACTACAGTATATACATATGAGATGAGTAATGTAGGGTATGTAAACAAAGTGGCATAGTTTAAAGTGGCTAGTGATACATGTATTACATAAAGATGCAGTAGATGATATAGCGTAGACTTCGACCGATTATGTTTTTCAGCGCCGATACCGATTATTGGAGGACCAAAAAAAGCCGATACGGATTAATTGGCAGATTAATAAAAAAATACAAATATTTGTAATAATGACAATTACAACAATACTGAATGAACACTTATTTTAACTTAATATAATACATAAATAAAATCAATTTAGCCTCAAGTAGATAATGAAACATGTTCAATTTGGTTTAAATAATGCAAAAACAAAGTGTTGAAGAAGAAAGTAAAAGTGCAATATGTGCTATGTAAGAAAGCTAACGTTTCAGTTCCTTGCTCAGAACATGAGAACATATGAAAGCTGGTGGTTCCTTTTAACATGAGTCTTCAATATTCCCAGGTAAGAAGTTTTAGGTTGTAGTAATTATAGGACTATTTCCCTCTATACCATTTGTATTTCATTAACCTTTGACTATTGGATGTTCTTATAGGCACTTTAGTATTGCCAGTGTAACAGTATAGCCTCCGTCCCTCTCCTCGCTCCTCCCTGGGCTCGAACCAGCAACACAATGACAACAGCCACAACATCGAAGCATTGTTACCCATGCAGAGCAAGGGGAACATCCACTCCAAGGCTCAGAGCGAGTGAAGTTTGAAACGCTATTAGCGCGCGCCAACTAGCCAGCCATTTCACTTCGGTCACACCAGCCTCATCTCGGGAGTTGATAGGTTTGAAGTCATAAACAGTGCAAGTCTCTCAAAGCACTTAATGATGACGGAGGTGAGTGCTACGGGGCGGTAGTCGTTTAGCTCAGTTACCTTAGCTTTCTTGGGAACAGGGACAATGGTGGCCCTCTTGAAGCATGTGGGAACAGCAGACTGGGATAAGGATTGATTGAATATGTCTGTAAACACACCAGCCAGCTGGTGCTCTGAGGACGCGGCTGGGCCTGCAGACTTGCGATGGTTAACACGTTTAAATGTTTTACTCACGTCGGCTGCAGTTTGGTTGCGGGCCGTGTCAGTGGCACTGTATTGTCCTCAAAGCGGGCAAAAAAGTTATTTAGTCTGCCTGGAAGAAAGACATCCTGGTCCGAGACGGGGCTGGTTTTCCTTTTGTAATCCGTGATTGACTGTAGGCCCTGCCACATACCTCTTGTGTCTGAGCCGTTGAATTGTGACTCTACTTTGTCTCTATACTGACGCTTAGCTTGTTTGATTGCGGCGGGAATAGCTACATTGTTTGTATTCTGTCATGTTTCCGGTCACCTTTCCTTGGTTAAAATCAGTGGTACGCGCTTTCAGTTTCACGCGAATGCTGCCATCAATCCACGGTTTCTGGTTTGGGAATGTTTTAATCGTTGCTATGGGAATGACATCGTCAATGCACTTTCTAATGAACTTGCTCACCGAATCAGCGTATTCGTCAATGTTGTTGTTGGAAGCAATGCGGAACATATCCCAGTCCACGTGATCAAAGCAGTCTTGGAGTGTGGAATCAGATTGGTCGGACCAGCGTTGAACAGACCTGAGCGCTGGAGCTTCTTGTTTTAGTTTCTGTCTGTAGGCAGGGAGCAACAAAATGGAGTCGTGGTCAGCTTTTCCGAAAGAAGGACGAGGGAGGGCCTTATATGCGTCGGAAGTTAGAATAGCAATGATCCAAGGTTTTACCAGCCCTGGATGCGCAATTGATATGCTGATACAATTTTGGGAGTCTTGTTTTCAGATTAGCCTTGTTAAAATCCCCAGTTACAATGAATGCAGCCTCAGGTTACAAATTGGAGATTGACGCAGGCTACTAATATCAATTCAGAAATTGGGTGTGGGAACGTTGTGATTTCCACATGTAGCAGAGAAACACACCGGGCACTGACTGCCAGCTGCCAGTGTAACTAGCTTTCATGCTAACCTTTACATTTTTTTTATTTTTATTTTATTTATTTAAATTTGACCTTTATTTAACCAGGCAAGTCAGTTAAGAACATATTCTTATTTTCAATGACTGCCTGGGAACAGTAGGTTAACTGCCTGTTCTTCTTGGACTGTGCCATCCGCAATGGATTAGTTCACTCGAGATAGGTGTCTTGTGTGCCATTAAAAAATATATTTTCTACTGCTCTACAAATTTTTTAAAAACTTGGTCAACCAATAGCCTGTCGGCCAAACAATCGATTAATTGGGGTCAGCACTTTCATTAGCTCGCTAAGGCAGCGTAGCCTAGTGGTTAGAGCGTTGGACTAGTAACCTTCCTTGCTTAGGGGCCTTTCAGGTTATGTCGATATAGGACTCGTTTTACTGTGGATATAGATACTTTTGTACCTGTTTCCTCCAACATCTTCACAAGGTCCTTTGCTGCTGTTCTGGGATTGATTTGCACCAAAGTACATTCATCTCTAGGAGACAGAACTCGTCTCCTTCCTGAGCAGTATGACGGCTGCGTGGTCCCATGGTGCTTATACCTGCGTACTATTGTTTGTACAGATGAACGTGGTACCTTCGAGTGCTTGAAAATTGCCCCCAAGGATGAACCAGACTTGGAAATGCAAATGCGCTACGCTAAATGCTAATAGCACTCGTTAAAACTCAAACGTTCATTAAAATACACATGCAGGGTATTGAATTAAAGCTACACTCGTTGTGAATCCAGGCAACAAGTCAGATTTTTAAAATGCTTTTCGGCGAAAGCATGAGAAGCTATTATCTGATAGCATGTAACACCCCAAAAGACCCGCAGGGGACGTAAACAAAATAATTAGCATTGTCGGCGCTACACAAAACGCACAAATAAAATATGAAACATTCATTACCTTTGACCATCTTCTTTGTTGGCACTCCTAGATGTCCCATAAACACTATTGGGTCTTTTTTTCCGATTAAATCGGTCCATATATAGCCTAGATATCGATCTGAAGACTGTGTGATCAACGAAAAAAATTGTGTTTTATAACGTAACGTCAATTTTTTAAATTAAAAAAGTCGACGATAAACTTTCACAAAACACTTCGAAATACTTTTGTAATGCAACTTTAGGTATTAGTAAACGTTAATAAGCGATCAAATTGATCACGAGGCGATGTATATTCTATAGCTGTCCGTCTGGAAGTAATGTCCGGGTAAATCTCAACCAAAATATCCGGTCAGAGACCTGAAGAAATGGGCTGTCTCTTGTTCGTTTGACCAAGAAACAAAGCCTAGGCAAATGACAAGACTTGACATCGTGTGGAAGCTGTAGG
The DNA here is from genome assembly GCF_021184085.1 of Oncorhynchus gorbuscha. Taxonomy (NCBI): domain Eukaryota; kingdom Metazoa; phylum Chordata; class Actinopteri; order Salmoniformes; family Salmonidae; genus Oncorhynchus; species Oncorhynchus gorbuscha. The sequence goes on from NC_060188.1 coordinate 62,138,992, forward strand.
TATTGCAACCTCGGCCCCATTTAATGTGGTTCACCTTTATCAATCGGTTGAAGTGGCGCATGGATATATTTTTCCATTTTCAGTGATCAGATTTTCCTGCACTTTTCGATGAAACGCACGTTCTGTTATAGTCACAGCCGTGATTTAAACAGTTTTATAAACGTCTGAGTGTTTTCTATCCACACATACTAATCATATGCATATACTATATTCCTGGCATGAGTAGCAGGGTGCTGAAATGTTGCGTGATTTTTTTAAACAGAATGTTTGAAAAAGTAGGGGGTAGGAGTAACAGGTTAACAAGAAATTTGTGGAGTGGTTGTATGTATACTTCCGACTTCCACTGTAGTACATTTGCTGTTAATTCCTATAATTTCTAATTTCCAATGTTTGTTTGGTTACGGTAATTTCTGTTAATGCATTCAATATATTATTTATTATTAGTCTTTTACCATTCTCATTGTCGGACTGGACACATTACTCGCAGAGTGCACAACCTTTGCTTCACTTGTGTGAAACAAGTTTTGGTTTATTTCATTGCCTTTTTGTGTTTTTTCAATTTAGTCATTGTCTTTTTGTTTGGAGTGCTCCTATCAATGTTGAGTAAGATCACACACATAATTTATGCTTAGAAGAAGGCCTATAGGCTACCTGGCCTGCCTGCAAATGGAGGCATATAAATGTGCACATTTGGGGATCTGATTGGCTTAACGCACAACCACTATTGAGCTGTGGAGCCTCTGAATGTAATGTTTTCTTCTCCTTAAACAGCAAGCACACTAAGTCTGTTTTTACATCCATTGAGAATGACAATAGTTCCTTAATTTATTTGAAAAATCTTTCCAGCTCTCCCCATTTAGATAACCACTCTGCATGAAAGGGAAAAACGTCATGCTTTGATCCAGTGGAAACGACATAAAATAGGCCTACCTGATTACTCGTTATCCCTTGCGCAAATAGCCTACAGCTGTGTCTGTTCTGAGCTCACTGGCGCAGGAAACTCTGACAGCCCAGAATATTTTATAAACTGTTGCAAGTTTGCTAGCTCAAGCTTCAGGCTGGACCCAAGTTAATATTTGTTTCAAGTTCGTTGCAGACAGGCCATGCATAGCCAATGTGATTTATAGGATATCTATTTTTATCAGTTCTACCTGCAGGCTGCAATGTTTAGATTTGTTGGCTTTTTCTAGTTAATTTTTACATAGTTGGCAATAGAAGTGACTTTTAGGTTGGTAGAATTAATTAACAACATGACAATGATTCTGCGTCACAAAGACGTTACAAATTAAATGAAAATGTGCATATGAAAACCATAACTTCCACTCAGATCGGTAGAAACGGTAAGAAAAATTGGCATTCCACATGAAAGAGTGCAGCCGACTTATGTAGCCCATTACCGGCAACTTCAGGAGAGTAACGGCAGAATCTGCAGGAGAATGGTTGGGTCAGGTTTTTTTATTTTCTTCTTCTGGTTATCTTGATCTCTGGATCCCTCTTGAGTTATTTGTTTCTTATTTCATCAAACAAAGAGCTTAAGCATCAGACAAGCTCAATGCATATAGACACCTAAGGTGTGTCTGTATATTTACATTTAAGTCATTTAGCAGACGCTCTTATCCAGAGCGACTTACAATATATGAAAAAATACACATTTAAACATTGACCAGACTACTTTAGGTCAACCCAAGTTTTTGTTATTGTCGGGGACAACTCTAAAGCTATGTGAGCGCCATTTCAGTTCGGACAAGCATACTGTAAGTCAAGTGAAAATAATTATTTCAGAAAGACTAGCAGCCTACCCAAACCATGCCTATTGTCCAACAGAATGCATTCAATGGAAATGTGTCTTCCGCATTTAACCCAACCCCTCTGAATCAGAGAGGTTTGGGGGCTACCATAATCGACATCTAAAATGAAATCGTATCACGCAATTCTACCGTCTATTTTTAGACTAGCACAAAAATAAGTGAAACTTGACAAATTTCCAATGGATGATGAAATTTGCTGGTAAAAAAGTGGAGGTGCAAAAATACAAGTTTGCACCACTTAATTTTCACCATGGCTTAGCCAGCCATTGAGCCAGAGACAGAAGAAAGTCAATGAACTAACTAGACCAGACCCAGCTGCTATTCCATTAGTGTCTATGGGAGAGCCACCCCGTTAAGTAGATCGGAACCAACAATTTTTTTTTCAATGGTAAATGGTCTGAGTGAACCATCATAATTTATCCACCATCTTTGCTGTATCCAAAGATTCTATTATTTAGCTAAGCAGTCACAACTTGCAAACTTTGCAGGTGGTTATGAATAATAAACAATGCCATGCTGGTGGGTGGTATGGTACCATTCAAATAAAACCCAGCCCTGAAACAAAAAAACATAGGCAAAAAATAATTGACTTGCCATTGCATAGGAAAAGACACGTCATTGGCACATTTGCTTGAAGCGGGCAGTTATTTCAAGCCCAAATATATCATACTTTTACTAAAAGTATGACTTATTGATATGAATGAGGGAAGTGGAAGACTCATTCAATATTTTTATGGTGGTTGTGATGTTGCATTGGGTAACATCTGGCCATCGTCTTTCTACTCGAAAAAGTGGATTACTACTGGTGTTGGTGTTTTTAATTGTAAATGTATTTCACCTTTATTTAACCAGGTAGGCAAGTTGAGAACAAGTTCTCATTTACAACTGTGACCTGGCCAACATAAAGCAAAGCAGTTTGACACATAACAACACAGAGTTACACATGGAGTAAAACAAACATACAGTCAATAATACAGTAGAAAAATAAGTCTATATACAATGTGAGCAAATGAGGTGAGATAAGGTAGGTAAAGGCAATAAATAGGCCATGGTGGCGAAGTAAATACAATATAGCAATTAAAATACTGGAATGGTAGATTTGACAATAGATGAGTGTGCAAAGTAGAAATACTGGGGTGCAAAGAAGCAAAATAAATAAATATAGTAGGGGAAGAGGTAGTTGTTTGGGCTATTTATAGATGGGCTATGTACAGGTGCAGTGATTTGTGAGTTGCTCTGAAGACTGGTGCTGCTCTGGGAGCTCATTATCAAGACTAACTATTCATGCAAATGAAAGAAATATACCTTATTAGCCTTTTGTTAACAACACTGTCATCTCAGATTTTCAAAATAAAATATGCTTCTAGCATAGCATTAAGCCTAGCATTTTCACAAAAACAAGAAAAGCATTGATAAAATAATTTACCATAGCAGTTAGATAGCAAACTAGCATTTAGAAATTTAGAACTTTGGATGTTTTCAATGAGGAGCGTTAGCATTTAGCATTAACAACACTGTCATCTCAGATTTTCAAAAATATGCTTCTCTACCAGGCAACATAGCATTTAGCAGGCAACATTTTCACAAAAACCAGCAAAAACATTCAATAAATCATTTACCTTTGAAGAACTTCGGATGTTTTCAATGAGGAGACTCTCAGTTAGATAGCAAATGTTCAGTTTTTCCTGAAAGATTTTTTGTGCAGGAGTAATCGGTCCGTTTGATGCGTCACGTTTGGCTACCAAAAAAAACAGAAAATTCAGTTATCCAAACACCAAACTTTTTTCCAAATTAACTCCATAATATCAACTGAAACACGGCAAACGTTGTTTAGAACCAATCCTCAAGGTGTTTTTCACATATCTCTTCGATGATGTATCGTTCCTGGAAGTATGAGTCTCCTTCTGTATCGCATGGTACCTGGAAGTATGAGTCTCCTTCTGTATCGCATGGTACAAGGATTGCCACTGGGAATTACGCACTGACTTAGACAAAGGACACCGGACGGCCCCCTGGCAAATGTAGTCTCTTATGGCCAATCTTCCAATGATATGCCTACAAATACGTCACAATGCTGCAGACATCTTGGACGAACAGCAGAGCGCATAAGCTCGTTCACAGCATATTCACAGCCATATAAGGAGATGTTAGTAGAACAGAGCGTCAAAAATCCTGATCATTTCCTGTTTGAAGTTTCATCTTGGTTTCGCCTGTGAGATCAGTTCTGGGGCACTCATAGATAATATCTTTGCAGTTTTGAAAACGTCAAGAGTTTTTTTCTTTCCAACGCTGGCAATTTATATGCATAGTCGAGCATCTTTTCGTGACAATTTTTTTTATCCAATAATGAAATAGCGCCCCCATAGCTTCAAGAGGTTAAGGTCAATCTTCCAATGATTTGCCTACAAATACGTCACAATGCTGTCGACACCTTGGGGAAACGACAGAAAGTCTAAGCTCATTCGTGACCCATACACAGCCATATAAGGAGACATTGGAACACAGCGCATTCAAAATCTGGGGCACTTCCTGTATGAAATTTAGTCTTGGTTTCGCCTGTAGCATTAGTTCTGTGGCACTCACAGACAATATCTTTGCAGTTTTGGAAACACCAGAGTGTTTTCTTTCCAAAGCTGTCAATTGTATGCATATTCAAGCATCTTTTCATGACAAAATATCTTGTTTAAAACGGGAATGTTTTTTTATCCATAAATTAAAAGAGCGCCCCCTATATCCGAGAAGTTAACTTCTTACGGGATTGATAAAAGATACAAGGGTTATGCATGGAACTTTAGATAAACTTCTCCTTAATGCAACCGCTGTGTCAGATTTTTTTTAAACGACGGAAAAAGCACACCATGCAATAATCTGAGTATGGCGCTCAGACACAAAAACAGCCATACAGATACCCGCCATGTTGTGGAGTCAATAGAAGTCAGAAATAGCATTATACATATTAACTTTGATGATCTTCATCAGAATGCACTCCCAGGAATCCCAGTTCCACAATAAATGTTTGTTTTGTTCGATAAAGTCCATTTATGTCCAAATACCTCATTTTTGTTTGTCCAAATGAAAAGTCAAAAAGATCTGTTACATTTCGTAGAAACATGTCAAACGATGTATAGAATCAATCTTTAGAATGTTTTTAACATAAATTTTCAATAATGTTTCAACCGGAGAATTCCTTTTGTCTTTAGAAATGCAATGGAACGCAGCTACCTCTCACGTGCGCATGCCTGACTGAGATTATGGCCTTGGTACCAGACCTCACAGCTCTCATTCTCTCCTCCTTCACAGTAGAAGCCTCAAACAAGGTTCTAAAGACTGTTGACATCTAGTGGAAGCCTTAGGTAGAGCAATCGGACCAAATTTACACAGTCTTGGATAGGCAAAGAGTTGAAAAACCACAAACCTCAGATTTCACACTTCCTGGTTGGATTTTGTCTCAGGTTTTTTGCCAGCCATATGAGTTCTGTTATACTCACAGACATCATTCAAACAGTTTTAGGAACTTCAGAGTGTTTTCTATCCAAATCTACTAATATTATGCATATGCATAATATGCTTCTTGGCCTGAGTTGCAGGGAGTTTACTCTGGGCACCTTATTCATCCAAACTACTCAATACTGCTCCCCAGCCATAAGAAGTTTAAGCTAGTGAGGGAGAGAAGTGTTTCCAGTTGGAGAGGACGGAGAGGTGGCCAAAGTAGAAATTGGCTTTGGGGGTGACAAGTGAGATATACCTGCTGGAACGCGTGATACGGGTGGGTGCAGCTATGGTTACCAGCATGCAAAGATAAGGCGGGACTTTACCTAGCAGGGTCTTGTAGATTACCTGGAGCCAGTGGGTTTGGCGATGAGTATGAAGCGAGGGCCAGCCAACGAGAGCGTACACGTCGCAGTGGTGGGTAGTATATGGGGCTTTGTTGACAAAACGGATGGCACTGTGATAGACTGAATCCAATTTGTTGAGTAGGGTGTTGGAGGCTATTTTGTAAATGACATTGCCAAATTCGAGGATCGGTAAGATGGTCAGTTTTACGAGGGTATGTTTGGCAGCATGAGCGAAGGATGCTTTGCTGCAAAATAGGAAGCCGATTCTAGATTTAACTTTGGATTAGAGACATTTTATGTGAGTCTGGAAGGAGAGTTTACAGTCTAACCATAACATAACAGGTATTTGTAGTTGTCCACATATTCTAAGTCAGAACCGTCCAGAGTAGTGATGCTGGACAGGTGCAGGCAGCGATCGGTTGAAGAGGATGCATTTAGTTTTTACTTGTATTTAAGAGCAGTTGGAGGCCATGGAAGGAGAGTTGTATGGTATTGAAGCTCATCTGGAGGGTTGTTAACACAGTGTCCAAAGAAGAGCCAGAAGTATACAGAATGGTGTCATCTGTATAGAGGTGGATCAGAGCCTCACCAGCAGCAAGAGCGACATTATTGATATATACAGAGAAGAGAGTCGCCCAAGTATTGAACCATGGGGCACCCCCATAGACTGTCAGAGGCCCGGACAACAGGCCCTCAGGTTTGACACACTGAACTCTGTCTGAGAAGTAGTTGGTAAACCAGGCGAGGCAATAATTTGAAAAACCAAGGCTGTTGAGTCTGCCGATAAGAATGTGGTGATTGACAGAGTTGAAAGCCTTGGCCAGGTCAATGAATACGGCTGCACAGTATTGTTTCTTATCGATGGCGGTTAAGATATCGTTTAGAACCTTGAGCGTGTCTGAAGTGCACCCATGACCAGCTCTGAAACCAGATTGCATAGCGGGGGAAGGTACAGTGGGATTCGAAATGGTCTGTGATCTGTTTGTTAACTTGGCTTTCGAAGACCTTAGAAAGGCAGGGTTGTATAGGTCTGTAGCAGTTTGGGTCAAGAGTGTCCCCCCCTTTGAAAAAATCCTTATTGAAATTCTCAATTATAGTGGATTTATTGGCGGTGACAGAGTTTCCTATCCTTAGTGTAGTGGGCAGCTGGGAGGAGGTGCTCTTATTCTCCATGTCCCATAACTTTTTTGAGTTTGTGTTGCAGGATGCAAATTTCTGCTTGAAAAAGCTAGCCTGGGCTTTTCTAACTGCCTGTAAATATTGGTTTCTAACTTCCCTAAAAAGTTGCATATCACGGGGGCTGTTCGATGTTAATGCAGAACGCCAGCGGATGTTTTTGTGTTGGTTAAGGTCAGTCAGGTCTGGAGAGAAACAAGGGCTATATCTGTTCCTGTTTGTATATTTCTTGAATGGGGCATGCTTATTTAAGATGGCGAGGAAGGCATTTAAAATAAATAACCAGGCATCCTCTACTGACGGGATGAGGTCGATATCCTTCCAGGATTCCCGGGCCAGGTCAATTAGAAGTGGGGCGATGTTTCAGGGAGCGTTTGATAGTAATGAGTGGATGTTTTTTGACCGCTGACCCATTACGGATGCAGTCAATTAGTCAGTGATCGCTGAGATCTTGGTTGAAAACAGCAGAGGTGTCTTTAGAGGGCAAGTTGGTTATGATGATATATATGAGGGTGCCCGTGTTTACGGCTTTGGGGTTGTTCCTGGTAGGTTCATTGATAATTTGTGTAAGATTGAGGGCATCAAGCTTAGATTGTAGGATGGCCGGGTGTTAAAAGCATGTCACAGTTTAGGTCACCTAACAGCACGAGCTCTGATGATAAATGGGGGGCATTCAGTTTACATATGGTATCCAGAGCACAGCTGGGGCAGAGGGTGGTCTATAGCAGGCGGCAACAGTGAGAGACTTGTTTTTAAATAGGTAGATTTTTAAAAGTAGTTGTTTGGGCACAGACCTGGATAGTAGGACAGAACTCTGCAGGCTATCTCTGCAGTAGATTGCAGCACCGCCCCCTTTGGCCATTCTATCTAGTCTGAAAATGTTGTAGTTGGGGATTTCAGAGTTATTGGTGGTCTTCCTAAGCCAGGATTCAGACACGGCTAAGACATCCGGGTTGGCAGAGTGTGCTAAAGCAGTGAATAAAACAATCTTAGGGAGGAGGCTTCTAATGTTAACATGCATGAAACCAGGGCTTTTACGGTTACAGAAGTCATCAAAAGAGAGCGCCTGGGGAATAGGAGTGGAGCGTGGCACTGCAGGGCCTGGATTCACCTCTACATCGCCAGAGGCACAGAGGAGGAGTAGGATAAGGGTACTGCTAAAAGCCATGAGAATTGGACGTGTTGGACGCCCGGAACAAAGAGTAAAAGGAGCAGGTTTCTGGGGGCGATTAAAATAGATTCAAGGTATAGTGTACAGACAAAGGTATGGTGGGATGTGAATACAGTGGAGGTAAACCTAGGCATTGAGTGATAATGAGAGATATTGTCTTTATAAACATCATTGAAAACAGGTGACGTCATCGCATGTGTGGGTGGTGGAACTGAAGGGTTGTATAAGGTATAATGAGCAGGGCTAGAGGCTCTACAGTGAAATTAGCCAATAAACACTAACCAGAACTGCAATGGACAAGGCATATTGACACTGAGGAGAGGCATGCTTAGCCGAGTGATCGGAAGGGTCCAGTGAGTAGTGAGGTTGGTTGGGGTCACGGCGATTCACACAGCTAGCCGAGCCATGGGTAGCAAGCTAGCAGAAGATGGTCTGTTTTTAGCCACCCCGTGCATTTCAGTCGGTAGATTAGTGGGTTCCGTGTGGTAGAGGGGACCAATCCAATTGTCAAAATAGTTAGTTATAGTGGCCCAAGAAGATAGCAGCTGATATGCTCAAGACAGCTAACAATTAGCGGGCCGCAGTTAGCAGGGCTCCACATCGGCAGTAAAACAGTTCCGGATAGGTGATTGTAGCCCAGGAGTGGCTGATGGAACTCTTCAGCTGGCTGGCTCCGGGATAATTGGTGTAGGCGCCAGAATCGACGTTAGCCAATAGTCACGTGGATAGCAGCTAGTTAGCTGCAAGATCCAGGTGTAAATGTCCAGAGCTTGCGGTAGAAATCCGGGGATATGTACAGAAAATCGCGTTGTACAAAACTGGCGATAGCGTTCCGAGCTAAAGGATAGCTGATGACCGCTAGCCGTCGTTAGCTGAATACTAACGTTATCTTGTGAGCTGGTTAACTTCTGGCTAGCTTCTGTTGTGGATTTCGGATACGATGTGAATAATACTTTTGGGGAAAAAACAACCGATCTCCACCACATTTGGTTGCAGGAGAGTGTTTTTATGTTGAGTTTTTAGAAAAAATATGTAAAAAGATGTGCAAAGAAAGAGATAGGAAACATATACACGGGACAAGACGAGGACAAAGGACGTCTGACTGCTACGCCATCTTGGAAACCATAGAATATAAACGCAATAGAAGCGTTGTTTCTTGTACTATTGTCTCTTGTGTCTTTTAGAGGACTGTTTCACTAATGTCCTTTTTCTTCTCTCTTTATTTTGTCTTTCTTTTCTTCTGTTAACTAATGTTCTTTGTTAGCTAGCTAGCTTCTTCCAGGAGAATCCCTAGCAACTGCTTAGCAACTGGTAAACAATTCAGCTAGCTAAGATAACTGTACAATTTTATGAAAAATACTTACTTTTCCAAAGCCTATCTTCTTTGATTGTTGCTTGTTTTGCCTCCAATTCAGTCTTGCAGTTTTCTTTAGCTTTTTTCCAATGTACTTCACTCTAAAAACATGTACATTTCTATATTTGTAGGAGCTCATTTTCAGCAGCTGCTTCTCAATTTGCTCAATTTGGAATTAATCTATAACATTCCCTGATAAAATTTTCTCTGTTTGACTGTCAAAATATTTTATGTTTAAAAAATGGTGGTCTTCACGCTTTTGAGCATGATTTGGTGGTCCTTGGAATGGAAAAGGTTGGAACCGCTGATCTATGTTGCATACTGGCAGACAGTATATACAGTCAGGTCCAAAATAATTTGCACCCTTGATAAAGATGAGCAAAATAGACTTTATTTTATACTGAGCTATATTTTATGCTAATTTAAAATATATATTTTATACTAGGCTAATACAATTTCTCAGAAGAATAGATTTAGTTTAACACATTTTTTTTTTGGTCTCAAAGATGGGTGTCAAAATGATTGGCACCCCTGTTTTCAAGACCTCACCTTGCCATCAATGTAGAAAATAGTAAAAATAAATAAACCCTAGAATGAGTAGGTGTGTCCAAACCTTTGACTGGTACTCTACATCGGTCCATTATCTATTCTACATACTTTATGGTTTTAGTTGTTTTAAGTTTACACTGACAACATTTTCTAACAGAAAATACCTTATTGATATAAGTTGAGACCCTTTGCTATTGGACTTGAAATTGAGCTCCGGTGCATCCTGTTTCCATTGATCATCTTTGAGATGTTTCTACAACTTGGATTCCACATGTTGTAAATTCAATTGATTGTACATGATTTTGAAAGGCACACACCTGTCTATATAAGGTCCCACAGTTGACAGTAGATATCAGATCAAAAACCAAGCCATGAGGTTGAAGGAATTGTCCGTAGAGCTCCGAGACAGGATTGTGCCAAGGCAAAGATCTGGGGAAGGGTACCAAAACATTTATGAGCATTGAATGTACCCAAGAACACAGTGGCTTCCGTCATTCTTAAATGGAAGAAGTTTGGAACGACCAAGACTCTTCCTAGAGCTGGCCGCCCGGCCAAACTGAGCAGTCGGGGGTGAAGGGCCTTGGTCAGGGACGTAACCAAGAACACGATGGTCACTCTGACTGAGGCCTTTTATGGTAGAGTGGCCAGACGGAAGCCCCTCCTCAGTAAAAGGCACATGACAGCCCTTTTGGAGTTTGCCAAAAGGCACCTAAAGACTCTCTGACCATGAGAAACAAGATTCTCTGGTCTGATGAAAACAAGGTTGAACTCTTTGGCCTGAATGCCAAGCATCACTTCTGGAGGAAACCTTGCACTTTCCCTATGGTGAAGCATGGTGGTGGCAGAATCATGCTGTGGGGATGTTTTTCAGTGGCAGGGACTGGGAGACTAGTCAGGATTGAGGCAAGGATCAGGGATCATTGACGAAAACTTGCACCAGGGCTCTCGGGACCTCACAGGGGCGACGGTTCACCTTCCAACAGGACAACGACCCTAACCGCACAGCCAAGACCACACAGGATTGGCTTCGGGACATGTCTCTGAATGTCCTTGAGTGGCCCAGCCAGGGCCTGGATTTAAACCTGATCGAACATCTCTTGAGAGACCTGAAAATAGCTGTGCAGCAACGCTCCCCATCCAAGCTGACATAGCTTGAGAGGATCCGCAGAGAAGAATGAGAGGAACTCTCCAAATACGGGTGTGCCAAGCTTGTAGTGTCATACCCAAGAAGATTCAAGGCTGTAATCGCTGCTTGGACCATTGGGTTCTTGGTCATGGCCCTGACTAAGGCCCTTCTCCGATTGCTCAGTTCGGCCGGGTGGCCGGCTCTAGGAAGAGACTTTGTGCTTCCGAACCACAATTCCTTTAACATCATGGCATGGTTTTTGCCATGATGTGGGACCTTAACATAGGAAGGTGTGTGCTTTTCCAAATTGAAGAAACATCTCAAAAATAATCAATGAAATAGGATGCACCTGAGCTCAATTTTCAGTCTCTTGGCAATGGTCTGAATACTTATGTAAACAAGGCATTTCTGTTATTTATTTTTATAAAATGTTTATATTTTGGGGGGAGTGGCTTCAATAATCAATAATTTAGCAGAGGAAAACCAAGTCTGACTGTGGAGACTGATATTGGTCAACGATGATACTTCACCTAATCCATTACTGACTGACACTGACAAAACTACTAATATGGTGCACAATAATCTATCCTCCCCCATTTGGAGTTGAGATGCAGCTCAGCTTACTCTTCAGACAGAAATATTGCAGCTGCACAATGCCTCGAAAGCACTGACTCACCTGGGGTGTCTTTCCTTTCCTTGTGTGAGAAAGATGGACACAGATATGAAATCATCCATCTGTCCTTCCTCAGGTGGTTTGGGTCTCAAGCCATGCTCAACCTGAGC